>NW_026611808.1:0-133602 GCF_023638135.1 Falco biarmicus
CTACCGGGGTAGTGTAAAAACTACCAACAGAACTCGTTTCTGGCACCTTCCCCGGTGGAGTTGTGCATGGGGTGTGTTTGGAACATTTTGTCCCCAGCCGAGTCCAAAATTCAGCGATTCCCCATCTCAGCCCAGAAAGCAGGTAGAACAAGTTTTGTGGTGCCTTTCAGCTGCCTACCGGGGTAGTGTAAAAACTACCAACAGAACTCGTTTCTGGCACCTTCCCCGGTGGAGGTGTGCATGGGGTGTGTTTGGAACATTTTGTCACCAGCCGAGTCCAAAATTCAGCGATTCCCCATCTCAGCCCAGAAAGCAGGTAGAACAAGTTTTGTGGTGCCTTTCTCTTGCCTACCGGGGTAGTGTAAAAACTACCAACGGAACTCGTTTCTGGCACCTTCCCCGGTGGAGTTGTGCATGGGGTGTGTTTGGAACATTTTGTCACCAGCCGAGTCCAAAATTCAGCGATTCCCCATCTCAGCCCAGAAAGCAGGTAGAACAACTTTTGTGGTGCCTTTCAGCTGCCTACCGGGGTAGTGTAAAAACTACAACAGAACTCGTTTCTGGCACCTTCCCCGGTGGAGTTGTGCATGGGGTGTGTTTGGAACATTTTGTTACCAGCCGAGTCCAAAATTCAGCCATTCCCCATCTCAGCCCAGAAAGCAGGTAGAACAAGTTTTGTGGTGCCTTTCAGCTGCCTACCGGGGTAGTGTAAAAACTACCAACAGAACTCGTTTCTGGCACCTTCCCCGGTGGAGTTGTGCATGGGGTGTGTTTGGAACATTCTGTCACCAGCCGAGTCCAAAATTCAGCGATTCCCCATCTCAGCCCAGAAAGCAGGTAGAACAACTTTTGTGGTGCCTTTCTCTTGCCTACCGGGGTAGTGTAAAAACTACCAACAGAACTCCTTTCTGGCACCTTCCCCGGTGGAGTTGTGCATGGGGTGTGTTTGGAACATTTTGTCACCAGCCGAGTCCAAAATTCAGCGATTCCCCATCTCAGCCCAGAAAGCAGGTAGAACAACTTTTGTGGTGCCTTTCAGCTGCCTACCGGGGTAGTGTAAAAACTACAACAGAACTCGTTTCTGGCACCTTCCCCGGTGGAGTTGTGCATGGGGTGTGTTTGGAACATTTTGTTACCAGCCGAGTCCAAAATTCAGCCATTCCCCATCTCAAGCCCAGAAAGCAGGTAGAACAAGTTTTGTGGTGCCTTTCAGCTGCCTACCGGGGTAGTGTAAAAACTACCAACAGAACTCGTTTCTGGCACCTTCCCCGGTGGAGTTGTGCATGGGGTGTGTTTGGAACATTCTGTCACCAAGCCGAGTCCAAAATTCAGCGATTCCCCATCTCAGCCCAGAAAGCAGGTAGAACAAGTTTTGTGGTGCCTTTCAGCTGCCTACCGGGGTAGTGTAAAAACTACCAACAGAACTCGTTTTGGCACCTTCCCCGGTGGAGTTGTGCATGGGGTGTGTTTGGAACATTTTGTCAGCAGCCGAGTCCAAAACTCAGCTGTTCCCCATCTCAGCCCAGAAAGCAGGTAGAACAAGTTTTGTGGTGCCTTTCAGCTGCCTACCCGGGGTAGTGTAAAAACTACCAACAGAATTCGTTTCTGGCACCTTCCCCGGTGGAGTTGTGCATGGGGTGTGTTTGGAACATTTTGTCAGCAGCCGAGTCCAAAACTCAGCGATTCCCCATCTCAGCCCAGAAAGCAGGTAGAACAAGTTTTGTGGTGCCTTTCAGCTGCCTACCGGGGTAGTGTAAAAACTACCAACAGAACTCGTTTCTGGCACCTTCCCCGGTGGAGTTGTGCATGGGGTGTGTTTGGAACATTCTGTCACCAGCCGAGTCCAAAATTCAGCGATTCCCCATCTCAGCCCAGAAAGCAGGTAGAACAAGTTTTGTGGTGCCTTTCTCTTGCCTACCGGGGTAGTGTAAAAAACTACCAACAGAACTCGTTTCTGGCACCTTCCCCGGTGGAGTTGTGCATGGGGTGTGTTTGGAACATTTTGTCACCAGCCGAGTCCAAAATTCAGCGATTCCCCATCTCAGCCCAGAAAGCAGGTAGAACAAGTTTTGTGGTGCCTTTCAGCTGCCTACCGGGGTAGTGTAAAAACTACCAACAGAACTCGTTTCTGGCACCTTCCCCGGTGGAGTTGTGCATGGGGTGTGTTTGGAACATTTTGTCACCAGCCGAGTCCAAAATTCAGCGATTCCCCATCTCAGCCCAGAAAGCAGGTAGAACCGGTTTTATGGTGCCTTTCAGCTGCCTACCGGGGTAGTGTAAAAACTACCAACAGAACTCGTTTCTGGCACCTTCCCCGGTGGAGGTGTGCATGGGGTGTGTTTGGAACATTTTGTCAGCAGCCGAGTCCAAAAGTCAGCGATTCCCCATCTCAGCCCAGAAAGCAGGTAGAACAAGTTTTGTGGTGCCTTTCAGCTGCCTACCGGGGTAGTGTAAAAACTACCAACAGAACTCGTTTCTGGCACCTTCCCCGGTGGAGTTGTGCATGGGGTGTGTTTGGAACATTTTGTCACCCAGCCGAGTCCAAAATTCAGCGATTCCCCATCTCAGCCCAGAAAGCAGGTAGAACAAGTTTTGTGGTGCCTTTCAGCTGCCTACCGGGGTAGTGTAAAAACTACAACAGAACTCGTTTCTGGCACCTTCCCCGGTGGAGTTGTGCATGGGGTGTGTTTGGAACATTTTGTCACCAGCCGAGTCCAAAATTCAGCGATTCCCCATCTCAGCCCAGAAAGCAGGTAGAACAAGTTTTGTGGTGCCTTTCAGCTGCCTACCGGGGTAGTGTAAAAACTACCAACAGAACTCGTTTCTGGCACCTTCCCCGGTGGAGTTGTGCATGGGGTGTGTTTGGAACATTTTGTCACCAGCCGAGTCCAAAATTCAGCGATTCCCCATCTCAGCCCAGAAAGCAGGTAGAACAAGTTTTGTGGTGCCTTTCAGCTGCCTACCGGGGTAGTGTAAAAACTACCAACAGAACTCGTTTCTGGCACCTTCCCCGGTGGAGTTGTGCATGGGGTGTGTTTGGAACATTTTGTCACCAGCCGAGTCCAAAATTCAGCCGTTCCCCATCTCAGCCCAGAAAGCAGGTAGAACAAGTTTTGTGGTGCCTTTCAGCTGCCTACCGGGGTACTGTAAAAACTACCAACAGAACTCGTTTCTGGCACCTTCCCCCGGTGGAGTTGTGCATGGGGTGTGTTTGGAACATTTTGTCACCAGCCGAGTCCAAAATTCAGCGATTCCCCATCTCAGCCCAGAAAGCAGGTAGAACAAGTTTTGTGGTGCCTTTCTCTTGCCTACCGGGGTAGTGTAAAAACTACAACAGAACTCGTTTCTGGCACCTTCCCCGGTGGAGTTGTGCATGGGGTGTGTTTGGAACATTTTGTCACCAGCCGAGTCCAAAATTCAGCGATTCCCCATCTCAGCCCAGAAAGCAGGTAGAACAAGTTTTGTGGTGCCTTTCAGCTGCCTACCGGGGTAGTGTAAAAACTACCAACAGAACTCGTTTCTGGCACCTTCCCCGGTGGAGGTGTGCATGGGGTGTGTTTGGAACATTTTGTCACCAGCCGAGTCCAAAATTCAGCGATTCTCCATCTCAGCCCAGAAAGCAGGTAGAACAAGTTTTGTGGTGCCTTTCTCTTGCCTACCGGGGTAGTGTAAAAACTACCAACAGAACTCGTTTCTGGCACCTTCCCCGGTGGAGTTGTGCATGGGGTGTGTTTGGAACATTTTGTCACCAGCCGAGTCCAAAATTCAGCGATTCCCCCATCTCAGCCCAGAAAGCAGGTAGAACAAGTTTTGTGGTGCCTTTCAGCTGCCTACCGGGGTAGTGTAAAAACTACAACAGAACTCGTTTCTGGCACCTTCCCCGGTGGAGTTGTGCATGGGGTGTGTTTGGAACATTTTGTTACCAGCCGAGTCCAAAATTCAGCCGTTCCCCATCTCAGCCCAGAAAGCAGGTAGAACAACTTTTGTGGTGCCTTTCAGCTGCCTACCGGGGTAGTGTAAAAACTACCAACAGAACTCGTTTCTGGCACCTTCCCCGGTGGAGTTGTGCATGGGGTGTGTTTGGAACATTTTGTCACCAGCCGAGTCCAAAATTCAGCGATTCCCCATCTCAGCCCAGAAAGCAAGGTAGAACAAGTTTTGTGGTGCCTTTCTCTTGCCTACCGGGGTAGTGTAAAAACTACCCACAGAACTCGTTTCTGGCACCTTCCCCGGTGGAGTTGTGCATGGGGTGTGTTTGGAACATTTTGTCACCAGCCGAGTCCAAAATTCAGCGATTCCCCATCTCAGCCCAGAAAGCAGGTAGAACAAGTTTTGTGGTGCCTTTCAGCTGCCTACCGGGGTAGTGTAAAAACTACCAACAGAACTCGTTTCTGGCACCTTCCCCCGGTGGAGTTGTGCATGGGGTGTGTTTGGAACATTTTGTCACCAGCCGAGTCCAAAATTCAGCGATTCCCCATCTCAGCCCAGAAAGCAGGTAGAACAAGTTTTGTGGTGCCTTTCAGCTGCCTACCGGGGTAGTGTAAAAACTACCAACAGAACTCGTTTCTGGCACCTTCCCCGGTGGAGTTGTGCATGGGGTGTGTTTGGAACATTTTGTCACCAGCCGAGTCCAAAATTCAGCGATTCCCCATCTCAGCCCAGAAAGCAGGTAGAACCGGTTTTATGGTGCCTTTCAGCTGCCTACCGGGGTAGTGTAAAAACTACCAACAGAACTCGTTTCTGGCACCTTCCCCGGTGGAGGTGTGCATGGGGTGTGTTTGGAACATTTTGTCACCAGCCGAGTCCAAAAGTCAGCGATTCCCCATCTCAGCCCAGAAAGCAGGTAGAACAAGTTTTGTGGTGCCTTTCAGCTGCCTACCGGGGTAGTGTAAAAACTACCAACAGAACTCGTTTCTGGCACCTTCCCCGGTGGAGTTGTGCATGGGGTGTGTTTGGAACATTTTGTCACCAGCCGAGTCCAAAATTCAGCGATTCCCCATCTCAGCCCAGAAAGCAGGTAGAACAAGTTTTGTGGTGCCTTTCAGCTGCCTACCGGGGTAGTGTAAAAACTACAACAGAACTCGTTTCTGGCACCTTCCCCGGTGGAGTTGTGCATGGGGTGTGTTTGGAACATTTTGTCACCAGCCGAGTCCAAAATTCAGCGATTCCCCATCTCAGCCCAGAAAGCAGGTAGAACAAGTTTTGTGGTGCCTTTCAGCTGCCTACCGGGGGTAGTGTAAAAACTACCAACAGAACTCGTTTTCTGGCACCTTCCCCGGTGGAGTTGTGCATGGGGTGTGTTTGGAACATTTTGTCACCAGCCGAGTCCAAAATTCAGCGATTCCCCATCTCAGCCCAGAAAGCAGGTAGAACAAGTTTTGTGGTGCCTTTCAGCTGCCTACCGGGGTAGTGTAAAAACTACCAACAGAACTCGTTTCTGGCACCTTCCCCGGTGGAGTTGTGCATGGGGTGTGTTTGGAACATTTTGTCACCAGCCGAGTCCAAAATTCAGCGATTCCCCATCTCAGCCCAGAAAGCAGGTAGAACAAGTTTTGTGGTGCCTTTCAGCTGCCTACCGGGGTAGTGTAAAAACTACCAACAGAACTCGTTTCTGGCACCTTCCCCGGTGGAGGTGTGCATGGGGTGTGTTTGGAACATTTTGTCACCAGCCGAGTCCAAAATTCAGCGATTCTCCATCTCAGCCCAGAAAGCAGGTAGAACAAGTTTTGTGGTGCCTTTCTCTTGCCTACCGGGGTAGTGTAAAAACTACCAACAGAACTCGTTTTCTGGCACCTTCCCCCGGTGGAGTTGTGCATGGGGTGTGTTTGGAACATTTTGTCACCAGCCGAGTCCAAAATTCAGCGATTCCCCATCTCAGCCCAGAAAGCAGGTAGAACAAGTTTTGTGGTGCCTTTCAGCTGCCTACCGGGGTAGTGTAAAAACTACAACAGAACTCGTTTCTGGCACCTTCCCCGGTGGAGTTGTGCATGGGGTGTGTTTGGAACATTTTGTTACCAGCCGAGTCCAAAATTCAGCCGTTCCCCATCTCAGCCCAGAAAGCAGGTAGAACAACTTTTGTGGTGCCTTTCAGCTGCCTACCGGGGTAGTGTAAAAACTACCAACAGAACTCGTTTCTGGCACCTTCCCCGGTGGAGTTGTGCATGGGGTGTGTTTGGAACATTTTGTCACCAGCCGAGTCCAAAATTCAGCGATTCCCCATCTCAGCCCAGAAAGCAGGTAGAACAAGTTTTGTGGTGCCTTTCTCTTGCCTACCGGGGTAGTGTAAAAACTACCCACAGAACTCGTTTCTGGCACCTTCCCCGGTGGAGTTGTGCATGGGGTGTGTTTGGAACATTTTGTCACCAGCCGAGTCCAAAATTCAGCGATTCCCCATCTCAGCCCAGAAAGCAGGTAGAACAAGTTTTGTGGTGCCTTTCAGCTGCCTACCGGGGTAGTGTAAAAACTACCAACAGAACTCGTTTCTGGCACCTTCCCCCGGTGGAGTTGTGCATGGGGTGTGTTTGGAACATTCTGTCACCAGCCGAGTCCAAAATTCAGCGATTCCCCATCTCAGCCCAGAAAGCAGGTAGAACAAGTTTGTGGTGCCTTTCTCTTGCCTACCGGGGTAGTGTAAAAAGTACCAACAGAACTCGTTTCTGGCACCTTCCCCGGTGGAGTTGTGCATGGGGTGTGTTTGGAACATTTTGTCACCAGCCGAGTCCAAATTCAGCGATTCTCCATCTCAGCCCAGAAAGCAGGTAGAACATGTTTTGTGGTGCCTTTCTCTTGCCTACCGGGGTAGTGTAAAAACTACCAACAGAACTCGTTTCTGGCACCTTCCCCGGTGGAGTTGTGCATGGGGTGTGTTTGGAACATTTTGTCACCAGCCGAGTCCAAAATTCAGCGATTCCCCATCTCAGCCCAGAAAGCAGGTAGAACAAGTTTTGTGGTGCCTTTCAGCTGCCTACCGGGGTAGTGTAAAAACTACCAACAGAACTCGTTTCTGGCACCTTCCCCGGTGGAGTTGTGCATGGGGTGTGTTTGGAACATTTTGTCAGCAGCCGAGTCCAAAAGTCAGCGATTCCCCATCTCAGCCCAGAAAGCAGGTAGAACAAGTTTTGTGGTGCCTTTCAGCTGCCTACCGGGGTAGTGTAAAAACTACCAACAGAACTCGTTTCTGGCACCTTCCCCGGTGGAGGTGTGCATGGGGTGTGTTTGGAACATTTTGTCACCAGCCGAGTCCAAAATTCAGCGATTCCCCCATCTCAGCCCAGAAAGCAGGTAGAACAAGTTTTGTGGTGCCTTTCTCTTGCCTACCGGGGTAGTGTAAAAACTACCAACAGAACTCGTTTCTGGCACCTTCCCCGGTGGAGTTGTGCATGGGGTGTGTTTGGAACATTTTGTCAGCAGCCGAGTCCAAAACTCAGCTGTTCCCCATCTCAGCCCAGAAAGCAGGTAGAACAAGTTTTGTGGTGCCTTTCAGCTGCCTACCGGGGTAGTGTAAAAACTACAACAGAACTCGTTTCTGGCACCTTCCCCGGTGGAGTTGTGCATGGGGTGTGTTTGGAACATTTTGTCAGCAGCCGAGTCCAAAATTCAGCGATTCCCCATCTCAGCCCAGAAAGCAGGTAGAACAAGTTTTGTGGTGCCTTTCTCTTGCCTACCGGGGTAGTGTAAAAACTACCCACAGAACTCGTTTCTGGCCACCTTCCCCGGTGGAGTTGTGCATGGGGTGTGTTTGGAACATTTTGTCACCAGCCGAGTCCAAAATTCAGCGATTCCCCATCTCAGCCCAGAAAGCAGGTAGAACAACTTTTGTGGTGCCTTTCAGCTGCCTACCGGGGTAGTGTAAAAACTACCAACAGAACTCGTTTTGGCACCTTCCCCGGTGGAGTTGTGCATGGGGTGTGTTTGGAACATTTTGTCAGCAGCCGAGTCCAAAACTCAGCTGTTCCCCATCTCAGCCCAGAAAGCAGGTAGAACAAGTTTTGTGGTGCCTTTCAGCTGCCTACCCGGGGTAGTGTAAAAACTACCAACAGAACTCGTTTCTGGCACCTTCCCCGGTGGAGTTGTGCATGGGGTGTGTTTGGAACATTCTGTCAGCAGCCGAGTCAAAAATTCAGCGATTCCCCATCTCAGCCCAGAAAGCAGGTAGAACAAGTTTTGTGGTGCCTTTCTCTTGCCTACCGGGGTAGTGTAAAAACTACCCACAGAACTCGTTTCTGGCACCTTCCCCGGTGGAGTTGTGCATGGGGTGTGTTTGGAACATTTTGTCACCAGCCGAGTCCAAAATTCAGCGATTCCCCATCTCAGCCCAGAAAGCAGGTAGAACAAGTTTTGTGGTGCCTTTCAGCTGCCTACCGGGGTAGTGTAAAAACTACCAACAGAACTCGTTTCTGGCACCTTCCCCCGGTGGAGTTGTGCATGGGGTGTGTTTGGAACATTCTGTCACCAGCCGAGTCCAAAATTCAGCGATTCCCCATCTCAGCCCAGAAAGCAGGTAGAACAAGTTTTGTGGTGCCTTTCAGCTGCCTACCGGGGTAGTGTAAAAACTACCAACAGAACTCGTTTCTGGCACCTTCCCCGGTGGAGTTGTGCATGGGGTGTGTTTGGAACATTTTGTCACCAGCCGAGTCCAAAAGTCAGCCGTTCCCCATCTCAGCCCAGAAAGCAGGTAGAACAAGTTTTGTGGTGCCTTTCAGCTGCCTACCGGGTAGTGTAAAAACTACAACAGAACTCGTTTCTGGCACCTTCCCCCGGTGGAGTTGTGCATGGGGTGTGTTTGGAACATTCTGTCACCAGCCGAGTCCAAAATTCAGCGATTCCCCATCTCAGCCCAGAAAGCAGGTAGAACAAGTTTTGTGGTGCCTTTCTCTTGCCTACCGGGGTAGTGTAAAAACTACCAACAGAACTCGTTTCTGGCACCTTCCCCGGTGGAGTTGTGCATGGGGTGTGTTTGGAACATTTTGTCACCAGCCGAGTCCAAAATTCAGCCGTTCCCCATCTCAGCCCAGAAAGCAGGTAGAACAAGTTTTGTGGTGCCTTTCAGCTGCCTACCGGGGTAGTGTAAAAACTACCAACAGAACTCGTTTCTGGCACCTTCCCCGGTGGAGTTGTGCATGGGGTGTGTTTGGAACATTTTGTCACCAGCCGAGTCCAAAATTCAGCGATTCCCCATCTCAGCCCAGAAAGCAGGTAGAACAAGTTTTGTGGTGCCTTTCAGCTGCCTACCGGGGTAGTGTAAAAACTACCAACAGAACTCGTTTCTGGCACCTTCCCCGGTGGAGGTGTGCATGGGGTGTGTTTGGAACATTTTGTCACCAGCCGAGTCCAAAACTCAGCTGTTCCCCATCTCAGCCCAGAAAGCAGGTAGAACAAGTTTTGTGGTGCCTTTCAGCTGCCTACCGGGGTAGTGTAAAAACTACCAACAGAACTCGTTTCTGGCACCTTCCCCGGTGGAGTTGTGCATGGGGTGTGTTTGGAACATTCTGTCACCAGCCGAGTCCAAAATTCAGTGATTCCCCATCTCAGCCCAGAAAGCAGGTAGAACAAGTTTTGTGGTGCCTTTCTCTTGCCTACCGGGGTAGTGTAAAAACTACCCACAGAACTCGTTTCTGGCACCTTCCCCGGTGGAGTTGTGCATGGGGTGTGTTTGGAACATTTTGTCACCAGCCGAGTCCAAAATTCAGCGATTCCCCATCTCAGCCCAGAAAGCAGGTAGAACAAGTTTTGTGGTGCCTTTCAGCTGCCTACCGGGGTAGTGTAAAAACTACCAACAGAACTCGTTTCTGGCACCTTCCCCCGGTGGAGTTGTGCATGGGGTGTGTTTGGAACATTCTGTCACCCAGCCGAGTCCAAAATTCAGCGATTCCCCATCTCAGCCCAGAAAGCAGGTAGAACAAGTTTTGTGGTGCCTTTCTCTTGCCTACCGGGGTAGTGTAAAAAGTACCAACAGAACTCGTTTCTGGCACCTTCCCCGGTGGAGTTGTGCATGGGGTGTGTTTGGAACATTTGTCACCAGCCGAGTCCAAAATTCAGCGATTCTCCATCTCAGCCCAGAAAGCAGGTAGAACATGTTTTGTGGTGCCTTTCTCTTGCCTACCGGGGTAGTGTAAAAACTACCAACAGAACTCGTTTCTGGCACCTTCCCCGGTGGAGTTGTGCATGGGGTGTGTTTGGAACATTTTGTCACCAGCCGAGTCCAAAATTCAGCGATTCCCCATCTCAGCCCAGAAAGCAGGTAGAACAAGTTTTGTGGTGCCTTTCAGCTGCCTACCGGGGTAGTGTAAAAACTACCAACAGAACTCGTTTCTGGCACCTTCCCCGGTGGAGTTGTGCATGGGGTGTGTTTGGAACATTTTGTCAGCAGCCGAGTCCAAAATTCAGCGATTCCCCATCTCAGCCCAGAAAGCAGGTAGAACAAGTTTTGTGGTGCCTTTCAGCTGCCTACCGGGGTAGTGTAAAAAACTACCAACAGAACTCGTTTCTGGCACCTTCCCCGGTGGAGTTGTGCATGGGGTGTGTTTGGAACATTTTGTCACCAGCCGAGTCCAAAATTCAGCGATTCCCCATCTCAGCCCAGAAAGCAGGTAGAACAAGTTTTGTGGTGCCTTTCTCTTGCCTACCGGGGTAGTGTAAAAACTACCAACAGAACTCGTTTCTGGCACCTTCCCCGGTGGAGTTGTGCATGGGGTGTGTTTGGAACATTTTGTCACCAGCCGAGTCCAAAATTCAGCTGTTCCCCATCTCAGCCCAGAAAGCAGGTAGAACAAGTTTTGTGGTGCCTTTCAGCTGCCTACCGGGGTAGTGTAAAAACTACCAACAGAACTCGTTTCTGGCACCTTCCCCGGTGGAGTTGTGCATGGGGTGTGTTTGGAACATTCTGTCACCAGCCGAGTCCAAAATTCAGTGATTCCCCATCTCAGCCCAGAAAGCAGGTAGAACAAGTTTTGTGGTGCCTTTCTCTTGCCTACCGGGGTAGTGTAAAAACTACCCACAGAACTCGTTTCTGGCACCTTCCCCGGTGGAGTTGTGCATGGGGTGTGTTTGGAACATTTTGTCACCAGCCGAGTCCAAAATTCAGCGATTCCCCATCTCAGCCCAGAAAGCAGGTAGAACAAGTTTTGTGGTGCCTTTCAGCTGCCTACCGGGGTAGTGTAAAAACTACCAACAGAACTCGTTTCTGGCACCTTCCCCCGGTGGAGTTGTGCATGGGGTGTGTTTGGAACATTCTGTCACCAGCCGAGTCCAACAGCGATTCCCCATCTCAGCCCAGAAAGCAGGTAGAACAAGTTTTGTGGTGCCTTTCTCTTGCCTACCGGGGGTAGTGTAAAAAGTACCAACAGAACTCGTTTCTGGCACCTTCCCCGGTGGAGTTGTGCATGGGGTGTGTTTGGAACATTTTGTCACCAGCCGAGTCCAAAATTCAGCGATTCTCCATCTCAGCCCAGAAAGCAGGTAGAACATGTTTTGTGGTGCCTTTCTCTTGCCTACCGGGGTAGTGTAAAAACATACCAACAGAACTCGTTTCTGGCACCTTCCCCGGTGGAGTTGTGCATGGGGTGTGTTTGGAACATTTTGTCACCAGCCGAGTCCAAAATTCAGCGATTCCCCATCTCAGCCCAGAAAGCAGGTAGAACAAGTTTTGTGGTGCCTTTCAGCTGCCTACCGGGGTAGTGTAAAAACTACCAACAGAACTCGTTTCTGGCACCTTCCCCGGTGGAGTTGTGCATGGGGTGTGTTTGGAACATTTTGTCAGCAGCCGAGTCCAAAATTCAGCGATTCCCCATCTCAGCCCAGAAAGCAGGTAGAACAAGTTTTGTGGTGCCTTTCAGCTGCCTACCGGGGTAGTGTAAAAACTACCAACAGAACTCGTTTCTGGCACCTTCCCCGGTGGAGTTGTGCATGGGGTGTGTTTGGAACATTTTGTCACCAGCCGAGTCCAAAATTCAGCGATTCCCCATCTCAGCCCAGAAAGCAGGTAGAACAAGTTTTGTGGTGCCTTTCTCTTGCCTACCGGGGTAGTGTAAAACTACCAACAGAACTCGTTTCTGGCACCTTCCCCGGTGGAGTTGTGCATGGGGTGTGTTTTGGAACATTTTGTCACCAGCCGAGTCCAAAATTCAGCGATTCCCCATCTCAGCCCTGAAAGCAGGTAGAACAACTTTTGTGGTGCCTTTCAGCTGCCTACCGGGGGTAGTGTAAAATCTACCCACAGAACTCGCTTCTGGCACCTTCCCCGGTGGAGTTGTGCATGGGGTGTGTTTGGAACATTTTGTCACCAGCCGAGTCCAAAATTCAGCGATTCCCCATCTCAGCCCAGAAAGCAGGTAGAACAAGTTTTGTGGTGCCTTTCAGCTGCCTACCGGGGTAGTGTAAAAACTACCAACAGAACTCGTTTCTGGCACCTTCCCCGGTGGAGTTGTGCATGGGGTGTGTTTGGAACATTCTGTCACCAGCCGAGTCCAAAATTCAGCGATTCCCCATCTCAGCCCAGAAAGCAGGTTAGAACAAGTTTTGTGGTGCCTTTCAGCTGCCTACCGGGGTAGTGTAAAAACTACCAACAGAACTCGTTTCTGGCACCTTCCCCGGTGGAGGTGTGCATGGGGTGTGTTTGGAACATTTTGTCACCAGCCGAGTCCAAAATTCAGCGATTCCCCATCTCAGCCCAGAAAGCAGGTAGAACAAGTTTTGTGGTGCCTTTCAGCTGCCTACCGGGGTAGTGTAAAAACTACAACAGAACTCGTTTCTGGCACCTTCCCCGGTGGAGTTGTGCATGGGGTGTGTTTGGAACATTTTGTTACCAGCCGAGTCCAAAATTCAGCCATTCCCCATCTCAGCCCAGAAAGCAGGTAGAACAAGTTTTGTGGTGCCTTCAGCTGCCTACCGGGGTAGTGTAAAAACTACCCACAGAACTCGTTTCTGGCACCTTCCCCGGTGGAGTTGTGCATGGGGTGTGTTTGGAACATTTTGTCACCAGCCGAGTCCAAAATTCAGCGATTCCCCATCTCAGCCCAGAAAGCAGGTAGAACAACTTTTGTGGTGCCTTTCAGCTGCCTACCGGGGTAGTGTAAAAACTACCAACAGAACTCGTTTCTGGCACCTTCCCCCGGTGGAGTTGTGCATGGGGGTGTGTTTGGAACATTCTGTCACCAGCCGAGTCCAAAATTCAGCGATTCCCCATCTCAGCCCAGAAAGCAGGTAGAACAAGTTTTGTGGTGCCTTTCAGCTGCCTACCGGGGGTAGTGTAAAAACTACCAACAGAACTCGTTTCTGGCACCTTCCCCGGTGGAGGTGTGCATGGGGTGTGTTTGGAACATTTTGTCACCAGCCGAGTCCAAAATTCAGCGATTCCCCATCTCAGCCCAGAAAGCAGGTAGAACAAGTTTTGTGGTGCCTTTCAGCTGCCTACCGGGTAGTGTAAAAACTACCAACAGAACTCGTTTTGGCACCTTCCCCGGTGGAGTTGTGCATGGGGGTGTGTTTGGAACATTTTGTCACCAGCCGAGTCCAAAACTCAGCTGTTCCCCATCTCAGCCCAGAAAGCAGGTAGAACAAGTTTTGTGGTGCCTTTCAGCTGCCTACCGGGGTAGTGTAAAAACTACCAACAGAACTCGTTTCTGGCACCTTCCCCGGTGGAGTTGTGCATGGGGTGTGTTTGGAACATTCTGTCACCAGCCGAGTCCAAAATTCAGCGATTCCCCATCTCAGCCCAGAAAGCAGGTAGAACAAGTTTTGTGGTGCCTTTCTCTTGCCTACCGGGGTAGTGTAAAAACTACCAACAGAACTCGTTTCTGGCACCTTCCCCGGTGGAGTTGTGCATGGGGTGTGTTTGGAACATTCTGTCACCAGCCGAGTCCAAAATTCAGCGATTCCCCATCTCAGCCCAGAAAGCAGGTAGAACAAGTTTTGTGGTGCCTTTCAGCTGCCTACCGGGGTAGTGTAAAAACTACCAACAGAACTCCTTTCTGGCACCTTCCCCGGTGGAGGTGTGCATGGGGTGTGTTTGGAACATTTTGTCACCAGCCGAGTCCAAAATTCAGCGATTCCCCATCTCAGCCCAGAAAGCAGGTAGAACAAGTTTTGTGGTGCCTTTCAGCTGCCTACCGGGGTAGTGTAAAAACTACAACAGAACTCGTTTCTGGCACCTTCCCCGGTGGAGTTGTGCATGGGGTGTGTTTGGAACATTTTGTTACCAGCCGAGTCCAAAATTCAGCCATTCCCCATCTCAGCCCAGAAAGCAGGTAGAACAAGTTTTGTGGTGCCTTTCAGCTGCCTACCGGGGTAGTGTAAAAAACTACCCACAGAACTCGTTTCTGGCACCTTCCCCGGTGGAGTTGTGCATGGGGTGTGTTTGGAACATTTTGTCACCAGCCGAGTCCAAAATTCAGCGATTCCCCATCTCAGCCCAGAAAGCAGGTAGAACAACTTTTGTGGTGCCTTTCAGCTGCCTACCGGGGTAGTGTAAAAACTACCAACAGAACTCGTTTCTGGCACCTTCCCCCGGTGGAGTTGTGCATGGGGTGTCTTTGGAACATTCTGTCACCAGCCGAGTCCAAAATTCAGCGATTCCCCATCTCAGCCCAGAAAGCAGGTAGAACAAGTTTTGTGGTGCCTTTCAGCTGCCTACCGGGGGTAGTGTAAAAACTACCAACAGAACTCGTTTCTGGCACCTTCCCCGGTGGAGTTGTGCATGGGGTGTGTTTGGAACATTTTTTCACCAGCCGAGTCCAAAACTCAGCTGTTCCCCATCTCAGCCCAGAAAGCAGGTAGAACAACTTTTGTGGTGCCTTTCAGCTGCCTACCGGGGTAGTGTAAAAACTACCAACAGAACTCGTTTCTGGCACCTTCCCCGGTGGAGTTGTGCATGGGGTGTGTTTGGAACATTTTGTCACCAGCCGAGTCCAAAATTCAGCGATTCTCCATCTCAGCCCAGAAAGCAGGTAGAACAAGTTTTGTGGTGCCTTTCTCTTGCCTACCGGGGGTAGTGTAAAAACTACCAACAGAACTCGTTTCTGGCACCTTCCCCGGTGGAGTTGTGCATAGGGTGTGTTTGGAACATTTTGTCACCAGCCGAGTCCAAAATTCAGCGATTCCCCATCTCAGCCCAGAAAGCAGGTAGAACAAGTTTTGTGGTGCCTTTCAGCTGCCTACCGGGGTAGTGTAAAAACTACCAACAGAACTCGTTTCTGGCACCTTCCCCGGTGGAGTTGTGCATGGGGTGTGTTTGGAACATTTTGTCAGCAGCCGAGTCCAAAACTCAGCTGTTCCCCATCTCAGCCCAGAAAGCAGGTAGAACAAGTTTTGTGGTGCCTTTCAGCTGCCTACCGGGGTAGTGTAAAAACTACCAACAGAACTCGTTTCTGGCACCTTCCCCGGTGGAGTTGTGCATGGGGTGTGTTTGGAACATTTTGTCCCCAGCCGAGTCCAAAATTCAGCGATTCCCCATCTCAGCCCAGAAAGCAGGTAGAACAAGTTTTGTGGTGCCTTTCAGCTGCCTACCGGGGTAGTGTAAAAACTACCAACAGAACTCGTTTCTGGCACCTTCCCCGGTGGAGGTGTGCATGGGGTGTGTTTGGAACATTTTGTCACCAGCCGAGTCCAAAATTCAGCGATTCTCCATCTCAGCCCAGAAAGCAGGTAGAACAAGTTTTGTGGTGCCTTTCTCTTGCCTACCGGGGTAGTGTAAAAACTACCAACAGAACTCGTTTCTGGCACCTTCCCCCGGTGGAGTTGTGCATGGGGTGTCTTTGGAACATTCTGTCACCAGCCGAGTCCAAAATTCAGCGATTCCCCATCTCAGCCCAGAAAGCAGGTAGAACAAGTTTTGTGGTGCCTTTCAGCTGCCTACCGGGGTAGTGTAAAAACTACCAACAGAACTCGTTTCTGGCACCTTCCCCGGTGGAGTTGTGCATGGGGTGTGTTTGGAACATTTTGTCAGCAGCCGAGTCCAAAACTCAGCTGTTCCCCATCTCAGCCCAGAAAGCAGGTAGAACAAGTTTTGTGGTGCCTTTCAGCTGCCTACCGGGGTAGTGTAAAAACTACCAACAGAACTCGTTTCTGGCACCTTCCCCGGTGGAGTTGTGCATGGGGTGTGTTTGGAACATTTTGTCACCAGCCGAGTCCAAAATTCAGCGATTCCCCATCTCAGCCCAGAAAGCAGGTAGAACAAGTTTTGTGGTGCCTTTCAGCTGCCTACCGGGGTAGTGTAAAAACTACCAACAGAACTCGTTTCTGGCACCTTCCCCGGTGGAGTTGTGCATGGGGTGTGTTTGGAACATTTTGTCAGCAGCCGAGTCCAAAACTCAGCTGTTCCCCATCTCAGCCCAGAAAGCAGGTAGAACAAGTTTTGTGGTGCCTTTCAGCTGCCTACCGGGGTAGTGTAAAAACTACCAACAGAACTCGTTTCTGGCACCTTCCCCGGTGGAGTTGTGCATGGGGTGTGTTTGGAACATTTTGTCACCAGCCGAGTCCAAAATTCAGCGATTCCCCATCTCAGCCCAGAAAGCAGGTAGAACAAGTTTTGTGGTGCCTTTCTCTTGCCTACCGGGGTAGTGTAAAAACTACCCACAGAACTCGTTTCTGGCACCTTCCCCGGTGGAGTTGTGCATGGGGTGTGTTTGGAACATTTTGTCACCAGCCGAGTCCAAAATACAGCGATTCCCCATCTCAGCCCAGAAAGCAGGTAGAACAAGTTTTGTGGTGCCTTTCAGCTGCCTACCGGGGTAGTGTAAAAACTACCAACAGAACTCGTTTCTGGCACCTTCCCCCGGTGGAGTTGTGCATGGGGTGTGTTTGGAACATTCTGTCACCAGCCGAGTCCAAAATTCAGCGATTCCCCATCTCAGCCCAGAAAGCAGGTAGAACAAGTTTTGTGGTGCCTTTCAGCTGCCTACCGGGGTAGTGTAAAAACTACCAACAGAACTCGTTTCTGGCACCTTCCCCGGTGGAGTTGTGCATGGGGTGTGTTTGGAACATTTTGTCAGCAGCCGAGTCCAAAATTCAGCGATTCCCCATCTCAGCCCAGAAAGCAGGTAGAACAAGTTTTGTGGTGCCTTTCAGCTGCCTACCGGGGTAGTGTAAAAACTACCAACAGAACTCGTTTCTGGCACCTTCCCCGGTGGAGTTGTGCATGGGGTGTGTTTGGAACATTTTGTCACCAGCCGAGTCCAAAATTCAGCGATTCCCCATCTCAGCCCAGAAAGCAGGTAGAACAAGTTTTGTGGTGCCTTTCAGCTGCCTACCGGGGTAGTGTAAAAACTACCAACAGAACTCGTTTCTGGCACCTTCCCCGGTGGAGGTGTGCATGGGGTGTGTTTGGAACATTTTGTCACCAGCCGAGTCCAAAATTCAGCGATTCTCCATCTCAGCCCAGAAAGCAGGTAGAACAAGTTTTGTGGTGCCTTTCTCTTGCCTACCGGGGTAGTGTAAAAACTACCAACAGAACTCGTTTCTGGCACCTTCCCCGGTGGAGTTGTGCATGGGGTGTGTTTGGAACATTTTGTCACCAGCCGAGTCCAAAATTCAGCGATTCCCCATCTCAGCCCAGAAAGCAGGTAGAACAAGTTTTGTGGTGCCTTTCAGCTGCCTACCGGGGTAGTGTAAAAACTACCAACAGAACTCGTTTCTGGCACCTTCCCCGGTGGAGTTGTGCATGGGGTGTGTTTGGAACATTTTGTCACCAGCCGAGTCCAAAATTCAGCGATTCCCCATCTCAGCCCAGAAAGCAGGTAGAACAAGTTTTGTGGTGCCTTTCAGCTGCCTACCGGGGTAGTGTAAAAACTACCAACAGAACTCGTTTCTGGCACCTTCCCCGGTGGAGTTGTGCATGGGGTGTGTTTGGAACATTTTGTCACCAGCCGAGTCCAAAATTCAGCGATTCCCCATCTCAGCCCAGAAAGCAGGTAGAACAAGTTTTGTGGTGCCTTTCAGCTGCCTACCGGGGGTAGTGTAAAAACTACAACAGAACTCGTTTCTGGCACCTTCCCCGGTGGAGTTGTGCATGGGGTTGTGTTTGGAACATTTTGTCACCAGCCGAGTCCAAAAGTCAGCGATTCCCCATCTCAGCCCAGAAAGCAGGTAGAACAAGTTTTGTGGTGCCTTTCAGCTGCCTACCGGGGTAGTGTAAAAACTACCAACAGAACTCGTTTCTGGCACCTTCCCCGGTGGAGGTGTGCATGGGGTGTGTTTGGAACATTTTGTCACCAGCCGAGTCCAAAATTCAGCGATTCCCCATCTCAGCCCAGAAAGCAGGTAGAACAAGTTTTGTGGTGCCTCAGAAAGCAGGTAGAACAAGTTTTGTGGTGCCTTTCAGCTGCCTACCGGGGTAGTGTAAAAACTACAACAGAACTCGTTTCTGGCACCTTCCCCGGTGGAGTTGTGCATGGGGTGTGTTTGGAACATTTTGTCACCAGCCGAGTCCAAAATTCAGCGATTACCCATCTCAGCCCAGAAAGCAGGTAGAACAAGTTTTGTGGTGCCTTTCAGCTGCCTACCGGGGGTAGTGTAAAAACTACCAACAGAACTCGTTTCTGGCACCTTCCCCGGTGGAGTGTGCATGGGGTGTGTTTGGAACATTTTGTCAGCAGCCGAGTCCAAAATTCAGCGATTCCCCATCTCAGCCCAGAAAGCAGGTAGAACAAGTTTTGTGGTGCCTTTCAGCTGCCTACCGGGGGTAGTGTAAAAACTACAACAGAACTCGTTTCTGGCACCTTCCCCGGTGGAGTTGTGCATGGGGTGTGTTTGGAACATTTTGTCACCAGCCGAGTCCAAAACTCAGCGATTCCCCATCTCAGCCCAGAAAGCAGGTAGAACAAGTTTTGTGGTGCCTTTCAGCTGCCTACCGGGGTAGTGTAAAAACTACCAACAGAACTCGTTTTGGCACCTTCCCCGGTGGAGTTGTGCATGGGGTGTGTTTGGAACATTTTGTCAGCAGCCGAGTCCAAAACTCAGCTGTTCCCCATCTCAGCCCAGAAAGCAGGTAGAAAAAACTTTTGTGGTGCCTTTCAGCTGCCTACCGGGGTAGTGTAAAAACTACCAACAGAACTCGTTTCTGGCACCTTCCCCGGTGGAGTTGTGCATGGGGTGTGTTTGGAACATTTTGTCACCAGCCGAGTCCAAAATTCAGCGATTCCCCATCTCAGCCCAGAAAGCAGGTAGAACAAGTTTTGTGGTGCCTTTCTCTTGCCTACCGGGGTAGTGTAAAAACTACCCACAGAACTCGTTTCTGGCACCTTCCCCGGTGGAGTTGTGCATGGGGTGTGTTTGGAACATTTTGTCAGCAGCCGAGTCCAAAATTCAGCGATTCCCCATCTCAGCCCAGAAAGCAGGTAGAACAAGTTTTGTGGTGCCTTTCAGCTGCCTACCGGGGTAGTGTAAAAACTACCAACAGAACTCCTTTCTGGCACCTTCCCCCGGTGGAGTTGTGCATGGGGTGTGTTTGGAACATTCTGTCACCAGCCGAGTCCAAAATTCAGCGATTCCCCATCTCAGCCCAGAAAGCAGGTAGAACAAGTTTTGTGGTGCCTTTCTCTTGCCTACCGGGGTAGTGTAAAAACTACCAACAGAACTCGTTTCTGGCACCTTCCCCGGTGGAGTTGTGCATGGGGTGTGTTTGGAACATTTTGTCACCAGCCCGAGTCCAAAATTCAGCGATTCCCCATCTCAGCCCAGAAAGCAGGTAGAACAAGTTTTGTGGTGCCTTTCAGCTGCCTACCGGGGTAGTGTAAAAACTACCAACAGAACTCGTTTCTGGCACCTTCCCCGGTGGAGTTGTGCATGGGGTGTGTTTGGAACATTTTGTCACCAGCCGAGTCCAAAATTCAGCGATTCCCCATCTCAGCCCAGAAAGCAGGTAGAACAAGTTTTGTGGTGCCTTTCAGCTGCCTACCGGGGTAGTGTAAAAACTACCAACAGAACTCGTTTCTGGCACCTTCCCCGGTGGAGGTGTGCATGGGGTGTGTTTGGAACATTTTGTCAGCAGCCGAGTCCAAAAGTCAGCGATTCCCCATCTCAGCCCAGAAAGCAGGTAGAACAAGTTTTGTGGTGCCTTTCTCTTGCCTACCGGGGGTAGTGTAAAAACTACCAACAGAACTCGTTTCTGGCACCTTCCCCGGTGGAGTTGTGCATGGGGTGTGTTTGGAACATTTTGTCACCAGCCGAGTCCAAAATTCAGCGATTCCCCATCTCAGCCCAGAAAGCAGGTAGAACAAGTTTTGTGGTGCCTTTCAGCTGCCTACCGGGGTAGTGTAAAAACTACCAACAGAACTCGTTTCTGGCACCTTCCCCGGTGGAGTTGTGCATGGGGTGTGTTTGGAACATTTTGTCACCAGCCGAGTCCAAAATTCAGCGATTCCCCATCTCAGCCCAGAAAGCAGGTAGAACAAGTTTTGTGGTGCCTTTCAGCTGCCTACCGGGGTAGTGTAAAAACTACAACAGAACTCGTTTCTGGCACCTTCCCCGGTGGAGTTGTGCATGGGGTGTGTTTGGAACATTTTGTCACCAGCCGAGTCCAAAACTCAGCGATTCCCCATCTCAGCCCAGAAAGCAGGTAGAACAAGTTTTGTGGTGCCTTTCAGCTGCCTACCGGGGTAGTGTAAAAACTACCAACAGAACTCGTTTTGGCACCTTCCCCGGTGGAGTTGTGCATGGGGTGTGTTTGGAACATTTTGTCAGCAGCCGAGTCCAAAACTCAGCTGTTCCCCATCTCAGCCCAGAAAGCAGGTAGAACAAGTTTTGTGGTGCCTTTCTCTTGCCTACCGGGGGTAGTGTAAAAACTACCCACAGAACTCGTTTCTGGCACCTTCCCCGGTGGAGTTGTGCATGGGGTGTGTTTGGAACATTTTGTCACCAGCCGAGTCCAAAATTCAGCGATTCCCCATCTCAGCCCAGAAAGCAGGTAGAACAAGTTTTGTGGTGCCTTTCAGCTGCCTACCGGGGTAGTGTAAAAACTACCAACAGAACTCGTTTCTGGCACCTTCCCCCGGTGGAGTTGTGCATGGGGTGTGTTTGGAACATTCTGTCACCAGCCGAGTCCAAAATTCAGCGATTCCCCATCTCAGCCCAGAAAGCAGGTAGAACAAGTTTTGTGGTGCCTTTCTCTTGCCTACCGGTGGTAGTGTAAAAACTACCCAGAGAACTCGTTTCTGGCACCTTCCCCGGTGGAGTTGTGCATGGGGTGTGTTTGGAACATTTTGTCACCAGCCGAGTCCAAAATTCAGCGATTCCCCATCTCAGCCCAGAAAGCAGGTAGAACAAGTTTTGTGGTGCCTTTCAGCTGCCTACCGGGGGTAGTGTAAAAACTACCAACAGAACTCGTTTCTGGCACCTTCCCCGGTGGAGTTGTGCATGGGGTGTGTTTGGAACATTTTGTCAGCAGCCGAGTCCAAAACTCAGCTGTTCCCCATCTCAGCCCAGAAAGCAGGTAGAACAAGTTTTGTGGTGCCTTTCAGCTGCCTACCGGGGGTAGTGTAAAAACTACCCACAGAACTCGTTTCTGGCACCTTCCCCGGTGGAGTTGTGCATGGGGTGTGTTTGGAACATTTTGTCACCAGCCGAGTCCAAAATTCAGCGATTCCCCATCTCAGCCCAGAAAGCAGGTAGAACAAGTTTTGTGGTGCCTTTCAGCTGCCTACCGGGGTAGTGTAAAAACTACCAACAGAACTCCTTTCTGGCACCTTCCCCCGGTGGAGTTGTGCATGGGGTGTGTTTGGAACATTCTGTCACCAGCCGAGTCCAAAATTCAGCGATTCCCCATCTCAGCCCAGAAAGCAGGTAGAACAAGTTTTGTGGTGCCTTTCTCTTGCCTACCGGGGTAGTGTAAAAACTACCAACAGAACTCGTTTCTGGCACCTTCCCCGGTGGAGGTGTGCATGGGGTGTGTTTGGAACATTTTGTCACCAGCCGAGTCCAAAATTCAGCGATTCCCCATCTCAGCCCAGAAAGCAGGTAGAACAAGTTTTGTGGTGCCTTTCAGCTGCCTACCGGGGGTAGTGTAAAAACTACCAACAGAACTCGTTTCTGGCACCTTCCCCGGTGGAGTTGTGCATGGGGTGTGTTTGGAACATTTTGTCACCAGCCGAGTCCAAAATTCAGCGATTCCCCATCTCAGCCCAGAAAGCAGGTAGAACAAGTTTTGTGGTGCCTTTCAGCTGCCTACCGGGGTAGTGTAAAAACTACCAACAGAACTCGTTTCTGGCACCTTCCCCGGTGGAGGTGTGCATGGGGTGTGTTTGGAACATTTTGTCACCAGCCGAGTCCAAAATTCAGCGATTCTCCATCTCAGCCCAGAAAGCAGGTAGAACAAGTTTTGTGGTGCCTTTCTCTTGCCTACCGGGGTAGTGTAAAAACTACCAACAGAACTCGTTTCTGGCACCTTCCCCGGTGGAGTTGTGCATGGGGTGTGTTTGGAACATTTTGTCACCAGCCGAGTCCAAAATTCAGCGATTCCCCATCTCAGCCCAGAAAGCAGGTAGAACAAGTTTTGTGGTGCCTTTCAGCTGCCTACCGGGGTAGTGTAAAAACTACCAACAGAACTCGTTTCTGGCACCTTCCCCGGTGGAGTGTGCATGGGGTGTGTTTGGAACATTTTGTCACCAGCCGAGTCCAAAATTCAGCGATTCCCCATCTCAGCCCAGAAAGCAGGTAGAACAAGTTTTGTGGTGCCTTTCAGCTGCCTACCGGGGTAGTGTAAAAACTACAACAGAACTCGTTTCTGGCACCTTCCCCGGTGGAGTTGTGCATGGGGTGTGTTTGGAACATTTTGTCAGCAGCCGAGTCCAAAATTCAGCGATTCCCCATCTCAGCCCAGAAAGCAGGTAGAACAAGTTTTGTGGTGCCTTTCAGCTGCCTACCGGGGTAGTGTAAAAACTACCAACAGAACTCGTTTCTGGCACCTTCCCCGGTGGAGTTGTGCATGGGGTGTGTTTGGAACATTTTGTCACCAGCCGAGTCCAAAATTCAGCGATTCCCCATCTCAGCCCAGAAAGCAGGTAGAACAAGTTTTGTGGTGCCTTTCAGCTGCCTACCGGGGTAGTGTAAAAACTACCAACAGAACTCGTTTCTGGCACCTTCCCCGGTGGAGGTGTGCATGGGGTGTGTTTGGAACATTTTGTCAGCAGCCGAGTCCAAAATTCAGCGATTCCCCATCTCAGCCCAGAAAGCAGGTAGAACAAGTTTTGTGGTGCCTTTCAGCTGCCTACCGGGGTAGTGTAAAAACTACCAACAGAACTCGTTTCTGGCACCTTCCCCGGTGGAGGTGTGCATGGGGTGTGTTTGGAACATTTTGTCACCAGCCGAGTCCAAAAGTCAGCGATTCCCCATCTCAGCCCAGAAAGCAGGTAGAACAAGTTTTGTGGTGCCTTTCAGCTGCCTACCGGGGTAGTGTAAAAACTACCAACAGAACTCGTTTCTGGCACCTTCCCCGGTGGAGTTGTGCATGGGGTGTGTTTGGAACATTTTGTTACCAGCCGAGTCCAAAATTCAGCGATTCCCCATCTCAGCCCAGAAAGCAGGTAGAACAAGTTTTGTGGTGCCTTTCAGCTGCCTACCGGGGTAGTGTAAAAACTACCAACAGAACTCGTTTCTGGCACCTTCCCCGGTGGAGTTGTGCATGGGGTGTGTTTGGAACATTTTGTCACCAGCCGAGTCCAAAATTCAGCGATTCCCCATCTCAGCCCAGAAAGCAGGTAGAACAAGTTTTGTGGTGCCTTTCAGCTGCCTACCGGGGTAGTGTAAAAACTACCAACAGAACTCGTTTCTGGCACCTTCCCCGGTGGAGGTGTGCATGGGGTGTGTTTGGAACATTTTGTCAGCAGCCGAGTCCAAAATTCAGCGATTCCCCATCTCAGCCCAGAAAGCAGGTAGAACAAGTTTTGTGGTGCCTTTCAGCTGCCTACCGGGGTAGTGTAAAAACTACCAACAGAACTCGTTTCTGGCACCTTCCCCGGTGGAGGTGTGCATGGGGTGTGTTTGGAACATTTTGTCAGCAGCCGAGTCCAAAAGTCAGCGATTCCCCATCTCAGCCCAGAAAGCAGGTAGAACAAGTTTTGTGGTGCCTTTCTCTTGCCTACCGGGGTAGTGTAAAAACTACCAACAGAACTCGTTTCTGGCACCTTCCCCGGTGGAGTTGTGCATGGGGTGTGTTTGGAACATTTTGTCACCAGCCGAGTCCAAAATTCAGCGATTCCCCATCTCAGCCCAGAAAGCAGGTAGAACAAGTTTTGTGGTGCCTTTCAGCTGCCTACCGGGGTAGTGTAAAAACTACCAACAGAACTCGTTTCTGGCACCTTCCCCGGTGGAGTGTGCATGGGGTGTGTTTGGAACATTTTGTCACCAGCCGAGTCCAAAATTCAGCGATTCCCCATCTCAGCCCAGAAAGCAGGTAGAACAAGTTTTGTGGTGCCTTTCAGCTGCCTACCGGGGTAGTGTAAAAACTACCAACAGAACTCGTTTCTGGCACCTTCCCCGGTGGAGTTGTGCATGGGGTGTGTTTGGAACATTTTGTCAGCAGCCGAGTCCAAAACTCAGCTGTTCCCCATCTCAGCCCAGAAAGCAGGTAGAACAAGTTTTGTGGTGCCTTTCAGCTGCCTACCGGGGTAGTGTAAAAACTACCAACAGAACTCGTTTCTGGCACCTTCCCCGGTGGAGGTGTGCATGGGGTGTGTTTGGAACATTTTGTCACCAGCCGAGTCCAAAATTCAGCGATTCTCCATCTCAGCCCAGAAAGCAGGTAGAACAAGTTTTGTGGTGCCTTTCTCTTGCCTACCGGGGTAGTGTAAAAACTACCAACAGAACTCATTTCTGGCACCTTCCCCGGTGGAGTTGTGCATGGGGTGTGTTTGGAACATTTTGTCACCAGCCGAGTCCAAAATTCAGCGATTCCCCATCTCAGCCCAGAAAGCAGGTAGAACAAGTTTTGTGGTGCCTTTCAGCTGCCTACCGGGGTAGTGTAAAAACTACCAACAGAACTCGTTTCTGGCACCTTCCCCGGTGGAGTGTGCATGGGGTGTGTTTGGAACATTTTGTCACCAGCCGAGTCCAAAATTCAGCGATTCCCCATCTCAGCCCAGAAAGCAGGTAGAACAAGTTTTGTGGTGCCTTTCAGCTGCCTACCGGGGTAGTGTAAAAACTACAACAGAACTCGTTTCTGGCACCTTCCCCGGTGGAGTTGTGCATGGGGTGTGTTTGGAACATTTTGTCACCAGCCGAGTCCAAAATTCAGCGATTCCCCATCTCAGCCCAGAAAGCAGGTAGAACAAGTTTTGTGGTGCCTTTCAGCTGCCTACCGGGGTAGTGTAAAAACTACCAACAGAACTCGTTTCTGGCACCTTCCCCGGTGGAGTTGTGCATGGGGTGTGTTTGGAACATTTTGTCACCAGCCGAGTCCAAAATTCAGCGATTCCCCATCTCAGCCCAGAAAGCAGGTAGAACAAGTTTTGTGGTGCCTTTCAGCTGCCTACCGGGGTAGTGTAAAAACTACCAACAGAACTCGTTTCTGGCACCTTCCCCGGTGGAGTTGTGCATGGGGTGTGTTTGGAACATTTTGTTACCAGCCGAGTCCAAAATTCAGCGATTCCCAATCTCAGCCCAGAAAGCAGGTAGAACAAGTTTTGTGGTGCCTTTCAGCTGCCTACCGGGGTAGTGAAAAAACTACCAACAGAACTCGTTTCTGGCACCTTCCCCGGTGGAGTTGTGCATGGGGTGTGTTTGGAACATTTTGTCACCAGCCGAGTCCAAAATTCAGCGATTCCCCATCTCAGCCCAGAAAGCAGGTAGAACAAGTTTTGTGGTGCCTTTCAGCTGCCTACCGGGGTAGTGTAAAAACTACCAACAGAACTCGTTTCTGGCACCTTCCCCGGTGGAGGTGTGCATGGGGTGTGTTTGGAACATTTTTTCACCAGCCGAGTCCAAAATTCAGCGATTCCCCATCTCAGCCCAGAAAGCAGGTAGAACAAGTTTTGTGGTGCCTTTCAGCTGCCTACCGGGGTAGTGTAAAAACTACCAACAGAACTCGTTTCTGGCACCTTCCCCGGTGGAGGTGTGCATGGGGTGTGTTTGGAACATTTTGTCAGCAGCCGAGTCCAAAAGTCAGCGATTCCCCATCTCAGCCCAGAAAGCAGGTAGAACAAGTTTTGTGGTGCCTTTCTCTTGCCTACCGGGGTAGTGTAAAAACTACCAACAGAACTCGTTTCTGGCACCTTCCCCGGTGGAGTTGTGCATGGGGTGTGTTTGGAACATTTTGTCACCAGCCGAGTCCAAAATTCAGCGATTCCCCATCTCAGCCCAGAAAGCAGGTAGAACAAGTTTTGTGGTGCCTTTCAGCTGCCTACCGGGGTAGTGTAAAAACTACCAACAGAACTCGTTTCTGGCACCTTCCCCGGTGGAGTGTGCATGGGGTGTGTTTGGAACATTTTGTCACCAGCCGAGTCCAAAATTCAGCGATTCCCCATCTCAGCCCAGAAAGCAGGTAGAACAAGTTTTGTGGTGCCTTTCAGCTGCCTACCGGGGTAGTGTAAAAACTACAACAGAACTCGTTTCTGGCACCTTCCCCGGTGGAGTTGTGCATGGGGTGTGTTTGGAACATTTTGTCACCAGCCGAGTCCAAAACTCAGCGATTCCCCATCTCAGCCCAGAAAGCAGGTAGAACAAGTTTTGTGGTGCCTTTCAGCTGCCTACCGGGGTAGTGTAAAAACTACCAACAGAACTCGTTTTGGCACTTTCCCCGGTGGAGTTGTGCATGGGGTGTGTTTGGAACATTTTGTCAGCAGCCGAGTCCAAAACTCAGCTGTTCCCCATCTCAGCCCAGAAAGCAGGTAGAACAAGTTTTGTGGTGCCTTTCAGCTGCCTACCGGGGTAGTGTAAAAACTACCAACAGAACTCGTTTCTGGCACCTTCCCCGGTGGAGTTGTGCATGGGGTGTGTTTGGAACATTTTGTCACCAGCCGAGTCCAAAATTCAGCGATTCCCCATCTCAGCCCAGAAAGCAGGTAGAACAAGTTTTGTGGTGCCTTTCAGCTGCCTACCGGGGTAGTGTAAAAACTACCCACAGAACTCGTTTCTGGCACCTTCCCCGGTGGAGTTGTGCATGGGGTGTGTTTGGAACATTTTGTCAGCAGCCGAGTCCAAAATTCAGCGATTCCCCATCTCAGCCCAGAAAGCAGGTAGAACAAGTTTTGTGGTGCCTTTCTCTTGCCTACCGGGGTAGTGTAAAAACTACCAACAGAACTCGTTTCTGGCACCTTCCCCGGTGGAGTTGTGCATGGGGTGTGTTTGGAACATTTTGTCAGCAGCCGAGTCCAAAATTCAGCGATTCCCCATCTCAGCCCAGAAAGCAGGTAGAACAAGTTTTGTGGTGCCTTTCAGCTGCCTACCGGGGTAGTGTAAAAACTACCAACAGAACTCGTTTCTGGCACCTTCCCCGGTGGAGTTGTGCATGGGGTGTGTTTGGAACATTTTGTCACCAGCCGAGTCCAAAATTCAGCGATTCCCCATCTCAGCCCAGAAAGCAGGTAGAACAAGTTTTGTGGTGCCTTTCAGCTGCCTACCGGGGTAGTGTAAAAACTACCAACAGAACTCGTTTCTGGCACCTTCCCCGGTGGAGTTGTGCATGGGGTGTGTTTGGAACATTTTGTCAGCAGCCGAGTCCAAAAGTCAGCGATTCCCCATCTCAGCCCAGAAAGCAGGTAGAACAAGTTTTGTGGTGCCTTTCTCTTGCCTACCGGGGTAGTGTAAAAACTACCAACAGAACTCGTTTCTGGCACCTTCCCCGGTGGAGTTGTGCATGGGGTGTGTTTGGAACATTTTGTCAGCAGCCGAGTCCAAAATTCAGCGATTCCCCATCTCAGCCCAGAAAGCAGGTAGAACAAGTTTTGTGGTGCCTTTCAGCTGCCTACCGGGGTAGTGTAAAAACTACCAACAGAACTCGTTTCTGGCACCTTCCCCGGTGGAGTGTGCATGGGGTGTGTTTGGAACATTTTGTCACCAGCCGAGTCCAAAATTCAGCGATTCCCCATCTCAGCCCAGAAAGCAGGTAGAACAAGTTTTGTGGTGCCTTTCAGCTGCCTACCGGGGTAGTGTAAAAACTACAACAGAACTCGTTTCTGGCACCTTCCCCGGTGGAGTTGTGCATGGGGTGTGTTTGGAACATTTTGTCACCAGCCGAGTCCAAAACTCAGCGATTCCCCATCTCAGCCCAGAAAGCAGGTAGAACAAGTTTTGTGGTGCCTTTCAGCTGCCTACCGGGGTAGTGTAAAAACTACCAACAGAACTCGTTTTGGCACCTTCCCCGGTGGAGTTGTGCATGGGGTGTGTTTGGAACATTTTGTCAGCAGCCGAGTCCAAAACTCAGCTGTTCCCCATCTCAGCCCAGAAAGCAGGTAGAACAAGTTTTGTGGTGCCTTTCAGCTGCCTACCGGGGTAGTGTAAAAACTACCAACAGAACTCGTTTCTGGCACCTTCCCCGGTGGAGTTGTGCATGGGGGTGTGTTTGGAACATTTTGTCAGCAGCCGAGTCCAAAAGTCAGCGATTCCCCATCTCAGCCCAGAAAGCAGGTAGAACAAGTTTTGTGGTGCCTTTCAGCTGCCTACCGGGGTAGTGTAAAAACTACCAACAGAACTCGTTTCTGGCACCTTCCCCGGTGGAGTTGTGCATGGGGTGTGTTTGGAACATTTTGTCACCAGCCGAGTCCAAAATTCAGCGATTCCCCATCTCAGCCCAGAAAGCAGGTAGAACAAGTTTTGTGGTGCCTTTCAGCTGCCTACCGGGGTAGTGTAAAAACTACCAACAGAACTCCTTTCTGGCACCTTCCCCCGGTGGAGTTGTGCATGGGGTGTGTTTGGAACATTCTGTCACCAGCCGAGTCCAAAATTCAGCGATTCCCCATCTCAGCCCAGAAAGCAGGTAGAACAAGTTTTGTGGTGCCTTTCTCTTGCCTACCGGGGGTAGTGTAAAAACTACCAACAGAACTCGTTTCTGGCACCTTCCCCGGTGGAGTTGTGCATGGGGTGTGTTTGGAACATTTTGTCACCAGCCGAGTCCAAAATTCAGCGATTCCCCATCTCAGCCCAGAAAGCAGGTAGAACAAGTTTTGTGGTGCCTTTCAGCTGCCTACCGGGGTAGTGTAAAAACTACCAACAGAACTCGTTTCTGGCACCTTCCCCGGTGGAGTTGTGCATGGGGTGTGTTTGGAACATTTTGTCACCAGCCGAGTCCAAAATTCAGCGATTCCCCATCTCAGCCCAGAAAGCAGGTAGAACAAGTTTTGTGGTGCCTTTCAGCTGCCTACCGGGGTAGTGTAAAAACTACCAACAGAACTCGTTTCTGGCACCTTCCCCGGTGGAGGTGTGCATGGGGTGTGTTTGGAACATTTTGTCACCAGCCGAGTCCAAAATTCAGCGATTCTCCATCTCAGCCCAGAAAGCAGGTAGAACAAGTTTTGTGGTGCCTTTCTCTTGCCTACCGGGGTAGTGTAAAAACTACCAACAGAACTCGTTTCTGGCACCTTCCCCGGTGGAGTTGTGCATGGGGTGTGTTTGGAACATTTTGTCACCAGCCGAGTCCAAAATTCAGCGATTCCCCATCTCAGCCCAGAAAGCAGGTAGAACAAGTTTTGTGGTGCCTTTCAGCTGCCTACCGGGGTAGTGTAAAAACTACCAACAGAACTCGTTTCTGGCACCTTCCCCGGTGGAGTGTGCATGGGGTGTGTTTGGAACATTTTGTCACCAGCCGAGTCCAAAATTCAGCGATTCCCCATCTCAGCCCAGAAAGCAGGTAGAACAAGTTTTGTGGTGCCTTTCAGCTGCCTACCGGGGTAGTGTAAAAACTACAACAGAACTCGTTTCTGGCACCTTCCCCGGTGGAGTTGTGCATGGGGTGTGTTTGGAACATTTTGTCACCAGCCGAGTCCAAAATTCAGCGATTCCCCATCTCAGCCCAGAAAGCAGGTAGAACAAGTTTTGTGGTGCCTTTCAGCTGCCTACCGGGGTAGTGTAAAAACTACCAACAGAACTCGTTTCTGGCACCTTCCCCGGTGGAGTTGTGCATGGGGTGTGTTTGGAACATTTTGTCACCAGCCGAGTCCAAAATTCAGCGATTCCCCATCTCAGCCCAGAAAGCAGGTAGAACAAGTTTTGTGGTGCCTTTCAGCTGCCTACCGGGGTAGTGTAAAAACTACCAACAGAACTCGTTTCTGGCACCTTCCCCGGTGGAGTTGTGCATGGGGTGTGTTTGGAACATTTTGTCACCAGCCGAGTCCAAAATTCAGCGATTCCCCATCTCAGCCCAGAAAGCAGGTAGAACAAGTTTTGTGGTGCCTTTCAGCTGCCTACCGGGGTAGTGTAAAAACTACCAACAGAACTCGTTTCTGGCACCTTCCCCGGTGGAGTTGTGCATGGGGTGTGTTTGGAACATTTTGTCAGCAGCCGAGTCCAAAATTCAGCGATTCCCCATCTCAGCCCAGAAAGCAGGTAGAACAAGTTTTGTGGTGCCTTTCAGCTGCCTACCGGGGTAGTGTAAAAACTACCAACAGAACTCGTTTCTGGCACCTTCCCCGGTGGAGTTGTGCATGGGGTGTGTTTGGAACATTTTGTCAGCAGCCGAGTCCAAAAGTCAGCGATTCCCCATCTCAGCCCAGAAAGCAGGTAGAACAAGTTTTGTGGTTCCTTTCTCTTGCCTACCGGGGTAGTGTAAAAACTACCAACAGAACTCCTTTCTGGCACCTTCCCCGGTGGAGTTGTGCATGGGGTGTGTTTGGAACATTTTGTCACCAGCCGAGTCCAAAATTCAGCGATTCCCCATCTCAGCCCAGAAAGCAGGTAGAACAAGTTTTGTGGTGCCTTTCAGCTGCCTACCGGGGTAGTGTAAAAACTACCCACAGAACTCGTTTCTGGCACCTTCCCCGGTGGAGTTGTGCATGGGGTGTGTTTGGAACATTTTGTCACCAGCCGAGTCCAAAATTCAGCGATTCCCCATCTCAGCCCAGAAAGCAGGTAGAACAAGTTTTGTGGTGCCTTTCTCTTGCCTACCGGGGTAGTGTAAAAACTACCAACAGAACTCGTTTCTGGCACCTTCCCCGGTGGAGTTGTGCATGGGGTGTGTTTGGAACATTTTGTCACCAGCCGAGTCCAAAATTCAGCGATTCTCCATCTCAGCCCAGAAAGCAGGTAGAACAAGTTTTGTGGTGCCTTTCTCTTGCCTACCGGGGTACTGTAAAAACTACCAACAGAACTCGTTTCTGGCACCTTTGCCGGTGGAGCTGTGCATGGGGTGTGTTTGGAACATTTTGTCAGCAGCCAAGTCCAAAACTCAGCCGTTCCCCATCTCAGACCAGAAAGCAGGTAGAAAAACTTTTGTGGTGCCTTTCAGCTGCCTACCGGGGTAGTGTAAAAACTACCAACAGAACTCGTTTCTGGCACCTTTGCCGGTGGAGCTGTTCATGGGGTGTGTTTGGAACATTTTGTCACCAGCCGAGTCCAAAATTCAGCGATTCCCCATCTCAGCCCAGAAGCAGGTAGAACAAGTTTTGTGGTGCCTTTCAGCTGCCTACCGGGGTAGTGTAAAAACTACCAACAGAACTCGTTTCTGGCACCTTCCCCGGTGGAGGTGTGCATGGGGTGTGTTTGGAACATTTTGTCACCAGCCGAGTCCAAAACTCAGCTGTTCCCCATCTCAGCCCAGAAAGCAGGTAGAACAAGTTTTGTGGTGCCTTTCAGCTGCCTACCGGGGTAGTGTAAAAACTACCAACAGAACTCGTTTTGGCACCTTCCCCGGTGGAGTTGTGCATGGGGTGTGTTTGGAACATTTTGTCAGCAGCCGAGTCCAAAACTCAGCTGTTCCCCATCTCAGCCCAGAAAGCAGGTAGAACAAGTTTTGTGGTGCCTTTCAGCTGCCTACCGGGGTAGTGTAAAAACTACCAACAGAACTCGTTTCTGGCACCTTCCCCGGTGGAGTTGTGCATGGGGTGTGTTTGGAACATTCTGTCAGCAGCCGAGTCAAAAATTCAGCGATTCCCCATCTCAGCCCAGAAAGCAGGTAGAACAAGTTTTGTGGTGCCTTTCTCTTGCCTACCGGGGTAGTGTAAAAACTACCAACAGAACTCGTTTCTGGCACCTTCCCCGGTGGAGTTGTGCATGGGGTGTGTTTGGAACATTTTGTCACCAGCCGAGTCCAAAAGTCAGCGATTCCCCATCTCAGCCCAGAAAGCAGGTAGAACAAGTTTTGTGGTGCCTTTCAGCTGCCTACCGGGGTAGTGTAAAAACTACCAACAGAACTCGTTTCTGGCACCTTCCCCGGTTGCATGGGGTGTGTTTGGAACATTTTGTCAGCAGCCGAGTCCAAAAGTCAGCGATTCCCCATCTCAGCCCAGAAAGCAGGTAGAACAAGTTTTGTGGTGCCTTTCAGCTGCCTACCGGGGTAGTGTAAAAACTACCAACAGAACTCGTTTCTGGCACCTTCCCCGGTGGAGTTGTGCATGGGGTGTGTTTGGAACATTTTGTCACCAGCCGAGTCCAAAAGTCAGCGATTCCCCATCTCAGCCCAGAAAGCAGGTAGAACAAGTTTTGTGGTGCCTTTCAGCTGCCTACCGGGGGTAGTGTAAAAACTACCAACAGAACTCGTTTCTGGCACCTTCCCCGGTGGAGTTGTGCATGGGGTGTGTTTGGAACATTTTGTCAGCAGCCGAGTCCAAAATTCAGCGATTCCCCATCTCAGCCCAGAAAGCAGGTAGAACAAGTTTTGTGGTGCCTTTCAGCTGCCTACCGGGGTAGTGTAAAAACTACCAACAGAACTCGTTTCTGGCACCTTCCCCGGTGGAGTTGTGCATGGGGTGTGTTTGGAACATTTTGTCACCAGCCGAGTCCAAAAGTCAGCGATTCCCCATCTCAGCCCAGAAAGCAGGTAGAACAAGTTTTGTGGTGCCTTTCAGCTGCCTACCGGGGTAGTGTAAAAACTACCAACAGAACTCGTTTCTGGCACCTTCCCCGGTGGAGTTGTGCATGGGGTGTGTTTGGAACATTTTGTCACCAGCCGAGTCCAAAATTCAGCGATTCCCCATCTCAGCCCAGAAAGCAGGTAGAACAAGTTTTGTGGTGCCTTTCAGCTGCCTACCGGGGTAGTGTAAAAACTACCAACGGAACTCGTTTCTGGCACCTTCCCCGGTGGAGTTGTGCATGGGGTGTGTTTGGAACATTTTGTCACCAGCCGAGTCCAAAATTCAGCCGTTCCCCATCTCAGCCCAGAAAGCAGGTAGAACAAGTTTTGTGGTGCCTTTCTGCTGCCTACCGGGGTAGTGTAAAAACTACCAACAGAACTCGTTTCTGGCACCTTTCCTGGTGGAGTTGTGCATGGGGTGTGTTTGGAACATTTTGTCAGCAGCCGAGTCCAAAATTCAGCGATTCCCCATCTCAGCCCAGAAAGCAGGTAGAACAAGTTTTGTGGTGCCTTTCAGCTGCCTACCGGGGTAGTGTAAAAACTACCAACAGAACTCGTTTCTGGCACCTTCCCCGGTGGAGTTGTGCATGGGGTGTGTTTGGAACATTTTGTCAGCAGCCGAGTCCAAAATTCAGCGATTCCCCATCTCAGCCCAGAAAGCAGGTAGAACAAGTTTTGTGGTGCCTTTCAGCTGCCTACCGGGGTAGTGTAAAAACTACCAACAGAACTCGTTTCTGGCACCTTCCCCGGTGGAGTTGTGCATGGGGTGTGTTTGGAACATTTTGTCAGCAGCCGAGTCCAAAAGTCAGCGATTCCCCATCTCAGCCCAGAAAGCAGGTAGAACAAGTTTTGTGGTGCCTTTCAGCTGCCTACCGGGGTAGTGTAAAAACTACCAACAGAACTCGTTTCTGGCACCTTCCCCGGTGGAGTTGTGCATGGGGTGTGTTTGGAACATTTTGTCACCAGCCGAGTCCAAAAGTCAGCGATTCCCCATCTCAGCCCAGAAAGCAGGTAGAACAAGTTTTGTGGTGCCTTTCAGCTGCCTACCGGGGGTAGTGTAAAAACTACCAACAGAACTCGTTTCTGGCACCTTCCCCGGTGGAGTTGTGCATGGGGTGTGTTTGGAACATTTTGTCAGCAGCCGAGTCCAAAATTCAGCGGTTCCCCATCTCAGCCCAGAAAGCAGGTAGAACAAGTTTTGCGGTGCCTTTCAGCTGCCTACCGGGGTAGTGTAAAAACTACCAACAGAACTCGTTTCTGGCACCTTCCCCGGTGGAGGTGTGCATGGGGTGTGTTTGGAACATTTTGTCACCAGCCGAGTCCAAAATTCAGCGATTCCCCATCTCAGCCCAGAAAGCAGGTAGAACAAGTTTTGTGGTGCCTTTCAGCTGCCTACCGGGGTAGTGTAAAAACTACCAACAGAACTCGTTTCTGGCACCTTCCCCGGTGGAGTTGTGCATGGGGTGTGTTTGGAACATTTTGTCACCAGCCGAGTCCAAAAGTCAGCGATTCCCCATCTCAGCCCAGAAAGCAGGTAGAACAAGTTTTGTGGTGCCTTTCAGCTGCCTACCGGGGTAGTGTAAAAACTACCAACAGAACTCGTTTCTGGCACCTTCCCCGGTGGAGTTGTGCATGGGGTGTGTTTGGAACATTTTGTCACCAGCCGAGTCCAAAATTCAGCGATTCCCCATCTCAGCCCAGAAAGCAGGTAGAACAAGTTTTGTGGTGCCTTTCAGCTGCCTACCGGGGTAGTGTAAAAACTACCAACAGAACTCGTTTCTGGCACCTTCCCCGGTGGAGTTGTGCATGGGGTGTGTTTGGAACATTTTGTCAGCAGCCGAGTCCAAAAGTCAGCGATTCCCCATCTCAGCCCAGAAAGCAGGTAGAACAAGTTTTGTGGTGCCTTTCAGCTGCCTACCGGGGTAGTGTAAAAACTACCAACAGAACTCGTTTCTGGCACCTTCCCCGGTGGAGTTGTGCATGGGGTGTGTTTGGAACATTTTGTCACCAGCCGAGTCCAAAAGTCAGCGATTCCCCATCTCAGCCCAGAAAGCAGGTAGAACAAGTTTTGTGGTGCCTTTCAGCTGCCTACCGGGGTAGTGTAAAAACTACCAACAGAACTCGTTTCTGGCACCTTCCCCGGTGGAGGTGTGCATGGGGTGTGTTTGGAACATTTTGTCAGCAGCCGAGTCCAAAATTCAGCGATTCCCCATCTCAGCCCAGAAAGCAGGTAGAACAAGTTTTGTGGTGCCTTTCAGCTGCCTACCGGGGTAGTGTAAAAACTACCAACAGAACTCGTTTCTGGCACCTTCCCCGGTGGAGTTGTGCATGGGGTGTGTTTGGAACATTTTGTCACCAGCCGAGTCCAAAATTCAGCGATTCCCCATCTCAGCCCAGAAAGCAGGTAGAACAAGTTTTGTGGTGCCTTTCAGCTGCCTACCGGGGTAGTGTAAAAACTACCAACAGAACTCGTTTCTGGCACCTTCCCCGGTGGAGCTGTGCATGGGGTGTGTTTGGAACATTTTGTCAGCAGCCGAGTCCAAAATTCAGCGATTCCCCATCTCAGCCCAGAAAGCAGGTAGAACAAGTTTTGTGGTGCCTTTCAGCTGCCTACCGGGGTAGTGTAAAAACTACCAACAGAACTCGTTTCTGGCACCTTCCCCGGTGGAGTTGTGCATGGGGTGTGTTTGGAACATTTTGTCACCAGCCGAGTCCAAAAGTCAGCGATTCCCCATCTCAGCCCAGAAAGCAGGTAGAACAAGTTTTGTGGTGCCTTTCAGCTGCCTACCGGGGTAGTGTAAAAACTACCAACAGAACTCGTTTCTGGCACCTTCCCCGGTGGAGTTGTGCATGGGGTGTGTCTGGAACATTTTGTCAGCAGCCGAGTCCAAAATTCAGCGATTCCCCATCTCAGCCCAGAAAGCAGGTAGAACAAGTTTTGTGGTGCCTTTCAGCTGCCTACCGGGGGTAGTGTAAAAACTACCAACAGAACTCGTTTCTGGCACCTTCCCCGGTGGAGTTGTGCATGGGGTGTGTTTGGAACATTTTGTCACCAGCCGAGTCCAAAACTCAGCTGTTCCCCATCTCAGCCCAGAAAGCAGGTAGAACAAGTTTTGTGGTGCCTTTCTCTTGCCTACCGGGGTAGTGTAAAAACTACCAACAGAACTCGTTTCTGGCACCTTCCCCGGTGGAGTTGTGCATGGGGTGTGTTTGGAACATTTTGTCACCAGCCGAGTCCAAAAGTCAGCGATTCCCCATCTCAGCCCAGAAAGCAGGTAGAACAAGTTTTGTGGTGCCTTTCAGCTGCCTACCGGGGTAGTGTAAAAACTACCAGCAGAACTCGTTTCTGGCACCTTCCCCGGTGGAGTTGTGCATGGGGTGTGTTTGGAACATTTTGTTACCTGCCGAGTCCAAAATTCAGCGATTCCCCATCTCAGCCCAGAAAGCAGGTAGAACAAGTTTTGTGGTGCCTTTCAGCTGCCTACCGGGGTAGTGTAAAAACTACCAACAGAACTCGTTTCTGGCACCTTCCCCGGTGGAGTGTGCATGGGGTGTGTTTGGAACATTTTGTCACCAGCCGAGTCCAAAAGTCAGCGATTCCCCATCTCAGCCCAGAAAGCAGGTAGAACAAGTTTTGTGGTGCCTTTCAGCTGCCTACCGGGGTAGTGTAAAAACTACCAACAGAACTCGTTTCTGGCACCTTCCCCGGTGGAGTTGTGCATGGGGTGTGTTTGGAACATTTTGTCACCAGCCGAGTCCAAAATTCAGCGGTTCCCCATCTCAGCCCAGAAAGCAGGTAGAACAAGTTTTGTGGTGCCTTTCTCTTGCCTACCGGGGTAGTGTAAAAAGTATCAACAGAACTCGTTTCTGGCACCTTCCCCGGTGGAGTTGTGCATGGGGTGTGTTTGGAACATTTTGTCACCAGCCGAGTCCAAAAGTCAGCGATTCCCCATCTCAGCCCAGAAAGCAGGTAGAACAAGTTTTGTGGTGCCTTTCAGCTGCCTACCGGGGTAGTGTAAAAACTACCAACAGAACTCGTTTCTGGCACCTTCCCCGGTGGAGTTGTGCATGGGGTGTGTTTGGAACATTTTGTCAGCAGCCGAGTCCAAAACTCAGCTGTTCCCCATCTCAGCCCAGAAAGCAGGTAGAACAAGTTTTGTGGTGCCTTTCTCTTGCCTACCGGGGTAGTGTAAAAACTACCAACAGAACTCGTTTCTGGCACCTTCCCCGGTGGAGTTGTGCATGGGGTGTGTTTGGAACATTTTGTCAGCAGCCGAGTCCAAAATTCAGCGATTCCCCATCTCAGCCCAGAAAGCAGGTAGAACAAGTTTTGTGGTGCCTTTCTCTTGCCTACCGGGGGTAGTGTAAAAACTACCAACAGAACTCGTTTCTGGCACCTTCCCCGGTGGAGTTGTGCATGGGGTGTGTTTGGAACATTTTGTCACCAGCCGAGTCCAAAATTCAGCGATTCTCCATCTCAGCCCAGAAAGCAGGTAGAACAAGTTTTGTGGTGCCTTTCTCTTGCCTACCGGGGGTAGTGTAAAAACTACCAACAGAACTCGTTTCTGGCACCTTTGCCGGTGGAGCTGTGCATGGGGTGTGTTTGGAACATTTTGTCAGCAGCCAAGTCCAAAACTCAGCCGTTCCCCATCTCAGCCCAGAAAGCAGGTAGAACAAGTTTTGTGGTGCCTTTCAGCTGCCTACCGGGGTAGTGTAAAAACTACCAACAGAACTCGTTTCTGGCACCTTCCTCGGTGGAGTTGTGCATGGGGTGTGTTTGGAACATTTTGTCACCAGCCGAGTCCAAAACTCAGCTATTCCCCATCTCAGCCCAGAAAGCAGGTAGAACAAGTTTTGTGGTGCCTTTCAGCTGCCTACCGGGGTAGTGTAAAAACTACCAACAGAACTCGTTTTGGCACCTTCCCCGGTGGAGTTGTGCATGGGGTGTGTTTGGAACATTTTGTCAGCAGCCGAGTCCAAAAGTCAGCTGTTCCCCATCTCAGCCCAGAAAGCAGGTAGAACAAGTTTTGTGGTGCCTTTCAGCTGCCTACCGGGGTAGTGTAAAAACTACCAACAGAACTCGTTTCTGGCACCTTCCCCGGTGGAGTTGTGCATGGGGTGTGTTTGGAACATTCTGTCACCAGCCGAGTCCAAAATTCAGCGATTCCCCATCTCAGCCCAGAAAGCAGGTAGAACAAGTTTTGTGGTGCCTTTCAGCTGCCTACCGGGGGTAGTGTAAAAACTACCAACAGAACTCGTTTCTGGCACCTTCCCCGGTGGAGTTGTGCATGGGGTGTGTTTGGAACATTTTGTCAGCAGCCGAGTCCAAAAGTCAGCCGTTCCCCATCTCAGCCCAGAAAGCAGGTAGAACAAGTTTTGTGGTGCCTTTCAGCTGCCTACCGGGGGTAGTGTAAAAACTACCAACAGAACTCGTTTCTGGCACCTTCCCCGGTGGAGTTGTGCATGGGGTGTGTTTGGAACATTTTGTCACCAGCCGAGTCCAAAATTCAGCGATTCCCCATCTCAGCCCAGAAAGCAGGTAGAACAAGTTTTGTGGTGCCTTTCAGCTGCCTACCGGGGGGTAGTGTAAAAACTACCAACAGAACTCGTTTCTGGCACCTTCCCCGGTGGAGTTGTGCATGGGGTGTGTTTGGAACATTTTGTCACCAGCCGAGTCCAAAACTCAGCCGTTCCCCATCTCAGCCCAGAAAGCAGGTAGAACAAGTTTTGTGGTGCCTTTCAGCTGCCTACCGGGGTAGTGTAAAAACTACCAACAGAACTCGTTTCTGGCACCTTCCCCGGTGGAGTTGTGCATGGGGTGTGTTTGGAACATTTTGTCACCAGCCGAGTCCAAAATTCAGCGATTCCCCATCTCAGCCCAGAAAGCAGGTAGAACAAGTTTTGTGGTGCCTTTCAGCTGCCTACCGGGGTAGTGTAAAAACTACCAACAGAACTCGTTTCTGGCACCTTCCCCGGTGGAGTTGTGCATGGGGTGTGTTTGGAACATTTTGTCACCAGCCGAGTCCAAAATTCAGCGATTCCCCATCTCAGCCCAGAAAGCAGGTAGAACAAGTTTTGTGGTGCCTTTCAGCTGCCTACCGGGGGTAGTGTAAAAACTACCAACAGAACTCGTTTCTGGCACCTTTGCCGGTGGAGTTGTGCATGGGGTGTGTTTGGAACATTTTTTCACCAGCCGAGTCCAAAATTCAGCCGTTCCCCATCTCAGCCCAGAAAGCAGGTAGAACAAGTTTTGTGGTGCCTTTCAGCTGCCTACTGGGGTAGTGTAAAAACTACCAACAGAACTCGTTTCTGGCACCTTCCCCGGTGGAGTTGTGCATGGGGTGTGTTTGGAACATTTTGTCACCAGCCGAGTCCAAAATTCAGCGATTCCCCATCTCAGCCCAGAAAGCAGGTAGAACAAGTTTTGTGGTGCCTTTCAGCTGCCTACCGGGGTAGTGTAAAAACTACCAACAGAACTCGTTTCTGGCACCTTCCCCGGTGGAGTTGTGCATGGGGTGTGTTTGGAACATTTTGTCACCAGCCGAGTCCAAAATTCAGCGATTCCCCATCTCAGCCCAGAAAGCAGGTAGAACAAGTTTTGTGGTGCCTTTCAGCTGCCTACCGGGGTAGTGTAAAAACTACCAACAGAACTCGTTTCTGGCACCTTTGCCGGTGGAGCTGTGCATGGGGTGTGTTTGGAACATTTTGTCAGCAGCCGAGTCCAAAACTCAGCCGTTCCCCATCTCAGCCCAGAAAGCAGGTAGAACAAGTTTTGTGGTGCCTTTCAGCTGCCTACCGGGGTAGTGTAAAAACTACCAACAGAACTCGTTTCTGGCACCTTTGCCGGTGGAGGTGTGCATGGGGTGTGTTTGGAACATTTTGTCACCAGCCGAGTCCAAAATTCAGCGATTCCCCATCTCAGCCCAGAAGCAGGTAGAACAAGTTTTGTGGTGCCTTTCAGCTGCCTACCGGGGTAGTGTAAAAACTACCAACAGAACTCGTTTCTGGCACCTTCCCCGGTGGAGTTGTGCATGGGGTGTGTTTGGAACATTCTGTCACCAGCCGAGTCCAAAATTCAGCGATTCCCCATCTCAGCCCAGAAAGCAGGTAGAACAAGTTTTGTGGTGCCTTTCAGCTGCCTACCGGGGTAGTGTAAAAACTACCAACAGAACTCGTTTCTGGCACCTTCCCCGGTGGAGTTGTGCATGGGGTGTGTTTGGAACATTTTGTCAGCAGCCGAGTCCAAAAGTCAGCCGTTCCCCATCTCAGCCCAGAAAGCAGGTAGAACAAGTTTTGTGGTGCCTTTCAGCTGCCTACCGGGGTAGTGTAAAAACTACCAACAGAACTCGTTTCTGGCACCTTCCCCGGTGGAGTTGTGCATGGGGTGTGTTTGGAACATTTTGTCACCAGCCGAGTCCAAAATTCAGCGATTCCCCATCTCAGCCCAGAAAGCAGGTAGAACAAGTTTTGTGGTGCCTTTCAGCTGCCTACCGGGGTAGTGTAAAAACTACCAACAGAACTCGTTTCTGGCACCTTCCCCGGTGGAGTTGTGCATGGGGTGTGTTTGGAACATTTTGTCACCAGCCGAGTCCAAAACTCAGCCGTTCCCCATCTCAGCCCAGAAAGCAGGTAGAACAAGTTTTGTGGTGCCTTTCAGCTGCCTACCGGGGTAGTGTAAAAACTACCAACAGAACTCGTTTCTGGCACCTTCCCCGGTGGAGTTGTGCATGGGGTGTGTTTGGAACATTTTGTCACCAGCCGAGTCCAAAATTCAGCGATTCCCCATCTCAGCCCAGAAAGCAGGTAGAACAAGTTTTGTGGTGCCTTTCAGCTGCCTACCGGGGTAGTGTAAAAACTACCAACAGAACTCGTTTCTGGCACCTTCCCCGGTGGAGTTGTGCATGGGGTGTGTTTGGAACATTTTGTCACCAGCCGAGTCCAAAATTCAGCGATTCCCCATCTCAGCCCAGAAAGCAGGTAGAACAAGTTTTGTGGTGCCTTTCAGCTGCCTACCGGGGTAGTGTAAAAACTACCAACAGAACTCGTTTCTGGCACCTTTGCCGGTGGAGTTGTGCATGGGGTGTGTTTGGAACATTTTTTCACCAGCCGAGTCCAAAATTCAGCCGTTCCCCATCTCAGCCCAGAAAGCAGGTAGAACAAGTTTTGTGGTGCCTTTCAGCTGCCTACTGGGGTAGTGTAAAAACTACCAACAGAACTCGTTTCTGGCACCTTCCCCGGTGGAGTTGTGCATGGGGTGTGTTTGGAACATTTTGTCACCAGCCGAGTCCAAAATTCAGCGATTCCCCATCTCAGCCCAGAAAGCAGGTAGAACAAGTTTTGTGGTGCCTTTCAGCTGCCTACCGGGGTAGTGTAAAAACTACCAACAGAACTCGTTTCTGGCACCTTCCCCGGTGGAGTTGTGCATGGGGTGTGTTTGGAACATTTTGTCACCAGCCGAGTCCAAAATTCAGCGATTCCCCATCTCAGCCCAGAAAGCAGGTAGAACAAGTTTTGTGGTGCCTTTCAGCTGCCTACCGGGGTAGTGTAAAAACTACCAACAGAACTCGTTTCTGGCACCTTTGCCGGTGGAGCTGTGCATGGGGTGTGTTTGGAACATTTTGTCAGCAGCCGAGTCCAAAACTCAGCCGTTCCCCATCTCAGCCCAGAAAGCAGGTAGAACAAGTTTTGTGGTGCCTTTCAGCTGCCTACCGGGGTAGTGTAAAAACTACCAACAGAACTCGTTTCTGGCACCTTTGCCGGTGGAGGTGTGCATGGGGTGTGTTTGGAACATTTTGTCACCAGCCGAGTCCAAAATTCAGCGATTCCCCATCTCAGCCCAGAAGCAGGTAGAACAAGTTTTGTGGTGCCTTTCAGCTGCCTACCGGGGTAGTGTAAAAACTACCAACAGAACTCGTTTCTGGCACCTTCCCCGGTGGAGTTGTGCATGGGGTGTGTTTGGAACATTTTGTCACCAGCCGAGTCCAAAATTCAGCGATTCCCCATCTCAGCCCAGAAAGCAGGTAGAACAAGTTTTGTGGTGCCTTTCAGCTGCCTACCGGGGTAGTGTAAAAACTACCAACAGAACTCGTTTCTGGCACCTTTGCCGGTGGAGCTGTGCATGGGGTGTGTTTGGAACATTTTGTCAGCAGCCGAGTCCAAAACTCAGCCGTTCCCCATCTCAGCCCAGAAAGCAGGTAGAACAAGTTTTGTGGTGCCTTTCAGCTGCCTACCGGGGTAGTGTAAAAACTACCAACAGAACTCGTTTCTGGCACCTTTGCCGGTGGAGGTGTGCATGGGGTGTGTTTGGAACATTTTGTCAGCAGCCGAGTCCAAAATTCAGCGATTCCCCATCTCAGCCCAGAAGCAGGTAGAACAAGTTTTGTGGTGCCTTTCAGCTGCCTACCGGGGTAGTGTAAAAACTACCAACAGAACTCGTTTCTGGCACCTTCCTCGGTGGAGTTGTGCATGGGGTGTGTTTGGAACATTTTGTCACCAGCCGAGTCCAAAACTCAGCTATTCCCCATCTCAGCCCAGAAAGCAGGTAGAACAAGTTTTGTGGTGCCTTTCAGCTGCCTACCGGGGTAGTGTAAAAACTACCAACAGAACTCGTTTTGGCACCTTCCCCGGTGGAGTTGTGCATGGGGTGTGTTTGGAACATTTTGTCAGCAGCCGAGTCCAAAACTCAGCTGTTCCCCATCTCAGCCCAGAAAGCAGGTAGAACAAGTTTTGTGGTGCCTTTCAGCTGCCTACCGGGGTAGTGTAAAAACTACCAACAGAACTCGTTTCTGGCACCTTCCCCGGTGGAGTTGTGCATGGGGTGTGTTTGGAACATTCTGTCACCAGCCGAGTCCAAAATTCAGCGATTCCCCATCTCAGCCCAGAAAGCAGGTAGAACAAGTTTTGTGGTGCCTTTCAGCTGCCTACCGGGGTAGTGTAAAAACTACCAACAGAACTCGTTTCTGGCACCTTCCCCGGTGGAGTTGTGCATGGGGTGTGTTTGGAACATTTTGTCAGCAGCCGAGTCCAAAAGTCAGCCGTTCCCCATCTCAGCCCAGAAAGCAGGTAGAACAAGTTTTGTGGTGCCTTTCAGCTGCCTACCGGGGTAGTGTAAAAACTACCAACAGAACTCGTTTCTGGCACCTTCCCCGGTGGAGTTGTGCATGGGGTGTGTTTGGAACATTTTGTCACCAGCCGAGTCCAAAATTCAGCGATTCCCCATCTCAGCCCAGAAAGCAGGTAGAACAAGTTTTGTGGTGCCTTTCAGCTGCCTACCGGGGTAGTGTAAAAACTACCAACAGAACTCGTTTCTGGCACCTTCCCCGGTGGAGTTGTGCATGGGGTGTGTTTGGAACATTTTGTCACCAGCCGAGTCCAAAACTCAGCCGTTCCCCATCTCAGCCCAGAAAGCAGGTAGAACAAGTTTTGTGGTGCCTTTCAGCTGCCTACCGGGGTAGTGTAAAAACTACCAACAGAACTCGTTTCTGGCACCTTCCCCGGTGGAGTTGTGCATGGGGTGTGTTTGGAACATTTTGTCACCAGCCGAGTCCAAAATTCAGCGATTCCCCATCTCAGCCCAGAAAGCAGGTAGAACAAGTTTTGTGGTGCCTTTCAGCTGCCTACCGGGGTAGTGTAAAAACTACCAACAGAACTCGTTTCTGGCACCTTCCCCGGTGGAGTTGTGCATGGGGTGTGTTTGGAACATTTTGTCACCAGCCGAGTCCAAAAGTCAGCGATTCCCCATCTCAGCCCAGAAAGCAGGTAGAACAAGTTTTGTGGTGCCTTTCAGCTGCCTACCGGGGTAGTGTAAAAACTACCAACAGAACTCGTTTCTGGCACCTTCCCCGGTGGAGTTGTGCATGGGGTGTGTTTGGAACATTTTTTCACCAGCCGAGTCCAAAATTCAGCCGTTCCCCATCTCAGCCCAGAAAGCAGGTAGAACAAGTTTTGTGGTGCCTTTCAGCTGCCTACTGGGGTAGTGTAAAAACTACCAACAGAACTCGTTTCTGGCACCTTCCCCGGTGGAGTTGTGCATGGGGTGTGTTTGGAACATTTTGTCACCAGCCGAGTCCAAAATTCAGCGATTCCCCATCTCAGCCCAGAAAGCAGGTAGAACAAGTTTTGTGGTGCCTTTCAGCTGCCTACCGGGGTAGTGTAAAAACTACCAACAGAACTCGTTTCTGGCACCTTCCCCGGTGGAGTTGTGCATGGGGTGTGTTTGGAACATTTTGTCAGCAGCCGAGTCCAAAATTCAGCGATTCCCCATCTCAGCCCAGAAAGCAGGTAGAACAAGTTTTGTGGTGCCTTTCAGCTGCCTACCGGGGTAGTGTAAAAACTACCAACAGAACTCGTTTCTGGCACCTTCCCCGGTGGAGTTGTGCATGGGGTGTGTTTGGAACATTTTGTCACCAGCCGAGTCCAAAATTCAGCCGTTCCCCATCTCAGCCCAGAAAGCAGGTAGAACAAGTTTTGTGGTGCCTTTCAGCTGCCTACCGGGGTAGTGTAAAAACTACCAACAGAACTCGTTTCTGGCACCTTCCCCGGTGGAGTTGTGCATGGGGTGTGTTTGGAACATTTTGTCAGCAGCCGAGTCCAAAAGTCAGCCGTTCCCCATCTCAGCCCAGAAAGCAGGTAGAACAAGTTTTGTGGTGCCTTTCAGCTGCCTACCGGGGTAGTGTAAAAACTACCAACAGAACTCGTTTCTGGCACCTTCCCCGGTGGAGTTGTGCATGGGGTGTGTTTGGAACATTTTGTCACCAGCCGAGTCCAAAATTCAGCGATTCCCCATCTCAGCCCAGAAAGCAGGTAGAACAAGTTTTGTGGTGCCTTTCAGCTGCCTACCGGGGTAGTGTAAAAACTACCAACAGAACTCGTTTCTGGCACCTTCCCCGGTGGAGTTGTGCATGGGGTGTGTTTGGAACATTTTGTCACCAGCCGAGTCCAAAACTCAGCCGTTCCCCATCTCAGCCCAGAAAGCAGGTAGAACAAGTTTTGTGGTGCCTTTCAGCTGCCTACCGGGGTAGTGTAAAAACTACCAACAGAACTCGTTTCTGGCACCTTCCCCGGTGGAGTTGTGCATGGGGTGTGTTTGGAACATTTTGTCACCAGCCGAGTCCAAAATTCAGCGATTCCCCATCTCAGCCCAGAAAGCAGGTAGAACAAGTTTTGTGGTGCCTTTCAGCTGCCTACCGGGGTAGTGTAAAAACTACCAACAGAACTCGTTTCTGGCACCTTCCCCGGTGGAGTTGTGCATGGGGTGTGTTTGGAACATTTTGTCACCAGCCGAGTCCAAAATTCAGCGATTCCCCATCTCAGCCCAGAAAGCAGGTAGAACAAGTTTTGTGGTGCCTTTCAGCTGCCTACCGGGGTAGTGTAAAAACTACCAACAGAACTCGTTTCTGGCACCTTCCCCGGTGGAGTTGTGCATGGGGTGTGTTTGGAACATTTTTTCACCAGCCGAGTCCAAAATTCAGCCGTTCCCCATCTCAGCCCAGAAAGCAGGTAGAACAAGTTTTGTGGTGCCTTTCAGCTGCCTACTGGGGTAGTGTAAAAACTACCAACAGAACTCGTTTCTGGCACCTTCCCCGGTGGAGTTGTGCATGGGGTGTGTTTGGAACATTTTGTCACCAGCCGAGTCCAAAATTCAGCGATTCCCCATCTCAGCCCAGAAAGCAGGTAGAACAAGTTTTGTGGTGCCTTTCAGCTGCCTACCGGGGTAGTGTAAAAACTACCAACGGAACTCGTTTCTGGCACCTTCCCCGGTGGAGTTGTGCATGGGGTGTGTTTGGAACATTTTGTCAGCAGCCGAGTCCAAAATTCAGCGATTCCCCATCTCAGCCCAGAAAGCAGGTAGAACAAGTTTTGTGGTGCCTTTCAGCTGCCTACCGGGGTAGTGTAAAAACTACCAACAGAACTCGTTTCTGGCACCTTCCCCGGTGGAGTTGTGCATGGGGTGTGTTTGGAACATTTTGTCAGCAGCCGAGTCCAAAATTCAGCGATTCCCCATCTCAGCCCAGAAAGCAGGTAGAACAAGTTTTGTGGTGCCTTTCAGCTGCCTACCGGGGTAGTGTAAAAACTACCAACAGAACTCGTTTCTGGCACCTTCCCCGGTGGAGTTGTGCATGGGGTGTGTTTGGAACATTTTGTCCCCAGCCGAGTCCAAAATTCAGCGATTCCCCATCTCAGCCCAGAAAGCAGGTAGAACAAGTTTTGTGGTGCCTTTCAGCTGCCTACCGGGGTAGTGTAAAAACTACCAACAGAACTCGTTTCTGGCACCTTCCCCGGTGGAGTTGTGCATGGGGTGTGTTTGGAACATTTTGTCACCAGCCGAGTCCAAAATTCAGCGATTCCCCATCTCAGCCCAGAAAGCAGGTAGAACAAGTTTTGTGGTGCCTTTCAGCTGCCTACCGGGGTAGTGTAAAAACTACCAACAGAACTCGTTTCTGGCACCTTCCCCGGTGGAGTTGTGCATGGGGTGTGTTTGGAACATTTTGTCACCAGCCGAGTCCAAAATTCAGCGATTCCCCATCTCAGCCCAGAAAGCAGGTAGAACAAGTTTTGTGGTGCCTTTCAGCTGCCTACCGGGGTAGTGTAAAAACTACCAACAGAACTCGTTTCTGGCACCTTCCCCGGTGGAGTTGTGCATGGGGTGTGTTTGGAACATTTTGTCACCAGCCGAGTCCAAAAGTCAGCGATTCCCCATCTCAGCCCAGAAAGCAGGTAGAACAAGTTTTGTGGTGCCTTTCAGCTGCCTACCGGGGTAGTGTAAAAACTACCAACAGAACTCGTTTCTGGCACCTTCCCCGGTGGAGTTGTGCATGGGGTGTGTTTGGAACATTTTGTCACCAGCCGAGTCCAAAATTCAGCGATTCCCCATCTCAGCCCAGAAAGCAGGTAGAACAAGTTTTGTGGTGCCTTTCAGCTGCCTACCGGGGTAGTGTAAAAACTACCAACAGAACTCGTTTCTGGCACCTTCCCCGGTGGAGTTGTGCATGGGGTGTGTTTGGAACATTTTGTCACCAGCCGAGTCCAAAACTCAGCGATTCCCCATCTCAGCCCAGAAAGCAGGTAGAACAAGTTTTGTGGTGCCTTTCTCTTGCCTACCGGGGTAGTGTAAAAACTACCCACAGAACTCGTTTCTGGCACCTTCCCCGGTGGAGTTGTGCATGGGGTGTGTTTGGAACATTTTGTCAGCAGCCGAGTCCAAAATTCAGCGATTCCCCATCTCAGCCCAGAAAGCAGGTAGAACAAGTTTTGTGGTGCCTTTCAGCTGCCTACCGGGGTAGTGTAAAAACTACCAACAGAACTCGTTTCTGGCACCTTTGCCGGTGGAGCTGTGCATGGGGTGTGTTTGGAACATTTTGTCAGCAGCCAAGTCCAAAATTCAGCGGTTCCCCATCTCAGCCCAGAAAGCAGGTAGAACAAGTTTTGTGGTGCCTTTCAGCTGCCTACCGGGGTAGTGTAAAAACTACCAACAGAACTCGTTTCTGGCACCTTCCCCGGTGGAGTTGTGCATGGGGTGTGTTTGGAACATTTTGTCACCAGCCGAGTCCAAAATTCAGCGATTCCCCATCTCAGCCCAGAAAGCAGGTAGAACAAGTTTTGTGGTGCCTTTCAGCTGCCTACCGGGGTAGTGTAAAAACTACCAACAGAACTCGTTTCTGGCACCTTCCCCGGTGGAGTTGTGCATGGGGTGTGTTTGGAACATTTTGTCAGCAGCCGAGTCCAAAAGTCAGCCGTTCCCCATCTCAGCCCAGAAAGCAGGTAGAACAAGTTTTGTGGTGCCTTTCAGCTGCCTACCGGGGTAGTGTAAAAACTACCAACAGAACTCGTTTCTGGCACCTTCCCCGGTGGAGTTGTGCATGGGGTGTGTTTGGAACATTTTGTCACCAGCCGAGTCCAAAAGTCAGCCGTTCCCCATCTCAGCCCAGAAAGCAGGTAGAACAAGTTTTGTGGTGCCTTTCAGCTGCCTACCGGGGTAGTGTAAAAACTACCAACAGAACTCGTTTTGGCACCTTCCCCGGTGGAGTTGTGCATGGGGTGTGTTTGGAACATTTTGTCAGCAGCCGAGTCCAAAACTCAGCTGTTCCCCATCTCAGCCCAGAAAGCAGGTAGAACAAGTTTTGTGGTGCCTTTCAGCTGCCTACCGGGGTAGTGTAAAAACTACCAACAGAACTCGTTTCTGGCACCTTCCCCGGTGGAGTTGTGCATGGGGTGTGTTTGGAACATTCTGTCACCAGCCGAGTCCAAAATTCAGCGATTCCCCATCTCAGCCCAGAAAGCAGGTAGAACAAGTTTTGTGGTGCCTTTCAGCTGCCTACCGGGGTAGTGTAAAAACTACCAACAGAACTCGTTTCTGGCACCTTCCCCGGTGGAGTTGTGCATGGGGTGTGTTTGGAACATTTTGTCACCAGCCGAGTCCAAAACTCAGCCGTTCCCCATCTCAGCCCAGAAAGCAGGTAGAACAAGTTTTGTGGTGCCTTTCAGCTGCCTACCGGGGTAGTGTAAAAACTACCAACGGAACTCGTTTCTGGCACCTTCCCCGGTGGAGTTGTGCATGGGGTGTGTTTGGAACATTTTGTCACCAGCCGAGTCCAAAAGTCAGCGATTCCCCATCTCAGCCCAGAAAGCAGGTAGAACAAGTTTTGTGGTGCCTTTCAGCTGCCTACCGGGGTAGTGTAAAAACTACCAACAGAACTCGTTTCTGGCACCTTCCCCGGTGGAGGTGTGCATGGGGTGTGTTTGGAACATTTTGTCAGCAGCCGAGTCCAAAATTCAGCGATTCCCCATCTCAGCCCAGAAAGCAGGTAGAACAAGTTTTGTGGTGCCTTTCAGCTGCCTACCGGGGTAGTGTAAAAACTACCAACAGAACTCGTTTCTGGCACCTTCCCCGGTGGAGTTGTGCATGGGGTGTGTTTGGAACATTTTGTCAGCAGCCGAGTCCAAAAGTCAGCCGTTCCCCATCTCAGCCCAGAAAGCAGGTAGAACAAGTTTTGTGGTGCCTTTCAGCTGCCTACCGGGGTAGTGTAAAAACTACCAACAGAACTCGTTTCTGGCACCTTTGCCGGTGGAGCTGTGCATGGGGTGTGTTTGGAACATTTTGTCAGCAGCCAAGTCCAAAACTCAGCCGTTCCCCATCTCAGCCCAGAAAGCAGGTAGAACAAGTTTTGTGGTGCCTTTCAGCTGCCTACCGGGGTAGTGTAAAAACTACCAACAGAACTCGTTTCTGGCACCTTTGCCGGTGGAGCTGTGCATGGGGTGTGTTTGGAACATTTTGTCACCAGCCGAGTCCAAAATTCAGCGATTCCCCATCTCAGCCCAGAAGCAGGTAGAACAAGTTTTGTGGTGCCTTTCAGCTGCCTACCGGGGTAGTGTAAAAACTACCAACAGAACTCGTTTCTGGCACCTTCCCCGGTGGAGTTGTGCATGGGGTGTGTTTGGAACATTTTGTCAGCAGCCGAGTCCAAAACTCAGCTGTTCCCCATCTCAGCCCAGAAAGCAGGTAGAACAAGTTTTGTGGTGCCTTTCAGCTGCCTACCGGGGTAGTGTAAAAACTACCAACAGAACTCGTTTTGGCACCTTCCCCGGTGGAGTTGTGCATGGGGTGTGTTTGGAACATTTTGTCAGCAGCCGAGTCCAAAATTCAGCTGTTCCCCATCTCAGCCCAGAAAGCAGGTAGAACAAGTTTTGTGGTGCCTTTCAGCTGCCTACCGGGGTAGTGTAAAAACTACCAACAGAACTCGTTTCTGGCACCTTCCCCGGTGGAGTTGTGCATGGGGTGTGTTTGGAACATTTTGTCAGCAGCCGAGTCCAAAATTCAGCGATTCCCCATCTCAGCCCAGAAAGCAGGTAGAACAAGTTTTGTGGTGCCTTTCAGCTGCCTACCGGGGTAGTGTAAAAACTACCAACAGAACTCGTTTCTGGCACCTTCCCCGGTGGAGTTGTGCATGGGGTGTGTTTGGAACATTTTGTCACCAGCCGAGTCCAAAATTCAGCGATTCCCCATCTCAGCCCAGAAAGCAGGTAGAACAAGTTTTGTGGTGCCTTTCAGCTGCCTACCGGGGTAGTGTAAAAACTACCAACAGAACTCGTTTCTGGCACCTTCCCCGGTGGAGTTGTGCATGGGGTGTGTTTGGAACATTTTGTCACCAGCCGAGTCCAAAAGTCAGCGATTCCCCATCTCAGCCCAGAAAGCAGGTAGAACAAGTTTTGTGGTGCCTTTCAGCTGCCTACCGGGGTAGTGTAAAAACTACCAACAGAACTCGTTTCTGGCACCTTCCCCGGTGGAGGTGTGCATGGGGTGTGTTTGGAACATTTTGTCACCAGCCGAGTCCAAAATTCAGCGGTTCCCCATCTCAGCCCAGAAAGCAGGTAGAACAAGTTTTGTGGTGCCTTTCAGCTGCCTACCGGGGTAGTGTAAAAACTACCAATGGAACTCGTTTCTGGCACCTTCCCCGGTGGAGTTGTGCATGGGGTGTGTTTGGAACATTCTGTCACCAGCCGAGTCCAAAATTCAGCGATTCCCCATCTCAGCCCAGAAAGCAGGTAGAACAAGTTTTGTGGTGCCTTTCAGCTGCCTACCGGGGTAGTGTAAAAACTACCAACAGAACTCGTTTCTGGCACCTTCCCCGGTGGAGTTGTGCATGGGGTGTGTTTGGAACATTTTGTCACCAGCCGAGTCCAAAACTCAGCCGTTCCCAATCTCAGCCCAGAAAGCAGGTAGAACAAGTTTTGTGGTGCCTTTCAGCTGCCTACCGGGGTAGTGTAAAAACTACCAACAGAACTCGTTTCTGGCACCTTCCCCGGTGGAGTTGTGCATGGGGTGTGTTTGGAACATTTTGTCACCAGCCGAGTCCAAAATTCAGCGATTCCCCATCTCAGCCCAGAAAGCAGGTAGAACAAGTTTTGTGGTGCCTTTCAGCTGCCTACCGGGGTAGTGTAAAAACTACCAACAGAACTCGTTTCTGGCACCTTCCCCGGTGGAGTTGTGCATGGGGTGTGTTTGGAACATTTTGTCACCAGCCGAGTCCAAAATTCAGCGATTCCCCATCTCAGCCCAGAAAGCAGGTAGAACAAGTTTTGTGGTGCCTTTCTCTTGCCTACCGGGGTAGTGTAAAAACTACCCACAGAACTCGTTTCTGGCACCTTCCCCGGTGGAGTTGTGCATGGGGTGTGTTTGGAACATTTTGTCAGCAGCCGAGTCCAAAATTCAGCGATTCCCCATCTCAGCCCAGAAAGCAGGTAGAACAAGTTTTGTGGTGCCTTTCAGCTGCCTACCGGGGTAGTGTAAAAACTACCAACAGAACTCGTTTCTGGCACCTTCCCCGGTGGAGTTGTGCATGGGGTGTGTTTGGAACATTTTGTCACCAGCCGAGTCCAAAACTCAGCTGTTCCCCATCTCAGCCCAGAAAGCAGGTAGAACAAGTTTTGTGGTGCCTTTCAGCTGCCTACCGGGGTAGTGTAAAAACTACCAACAGAACTCGTTTTGGCACCTTCCCCGGTGGAGTTGTGCATGGGGTGTGTTTGGAACATTTTGTCAGCAGCCGAGTCCAAAACTCAGCTGTTCCCCATCTCAGCCCAGAAAGCAGGTAGAACAAGTTTTGTGGTGCCTTTCAGCTGCCTACCGGGGTAGTGTAAAAACTACCAACAGAACTCGTTTCTGGCACCTTCCCCGGTGGAGTTGTGCATGGGGTGTGTTTGGAACATTCTGTCACCAGCCGAGTCCAAAATTCAGCGATTCCCCATCTCAGCCCAGAAAGCAGGTAGAACAAGTTTTGTGGTGCCTTTCAGCTGCCTACCGGGGTAGTGTAAAAACTACCAACAGAACTCGTTTCTGGCACCTTCCCCGGTGGTGTTGTGCATGGGGTGTGTTTGGAACATTTTGTCACCAGCCGAGTCCAAAACTCAGCCGTTCCCCATCTCAGCCCAGAAAGCAGGTAGAACAAGTTTTGTGGTGCCTTTCAGCTGCCTACCGGGGTAGTGTAAAAACTACCAACAGAACTCGTTTCTGGCACCTTCCCCGGTGGAGTTGTGCATGGGGTGTGTTTGGAACATTTTGTCACCAGCCGAGTCCAAAATTCAGCGATTCCCCATCTCAGCCCAGAAAGCAGGTAGAACAAGTTTTGTGGTGCCTTTCAGCTGCCTACCGGGGTAGTGTAAAAACTACCAACGGAACTCGTTTCTGGCACCTTCCCCGGTGGAGTTGTGCATGGGGTGTGTTTGGAACATTTTGTCACCAGCCGAGTCCAAAATTCAGCGATTCCCCATCTCAGCCCAGAAAGCAGGTAGAACAAGTTTTGTGGTGCCTTTCAGCTGCCTACCGGGGTAGTGTAAAAACTACCAACAGAACTCGTTTCTGGCACCTTCCCCGGTGGAGGTGTGCATGGGGTGTGTTTGGAACATTTTGTCAGCAGCCGAGTCCAAAATTCAGCGATTCCCCATCTCAGCCCAGAAAGCAGGTAGAACAAGTTTTGTGGTGCCTTTCAGCTGCCTACCGGGGTAGTGTAAAAACTACCAACAGAACTCGTTTCTGGCACCTTCCCCGGTGGAGTTGTGCATGGGGTGTGTTTGGAACATTTTGTCAGCAGCCGAGTCCAAAAGTCAGCCGTTCCCCATCTCAGCCCAGAAAGCAGGTAGAACAAGTTTTGTGGTGCCTTTCAGCTGCCTACCGGGGTAGTGTAAAAACTACCAACAGAACTCGTTTCTGGCACCTTTGCCGGTGGAGCTGTGCATGGGGTGTGTTTGGAACATTTTGTCAGCAGCCAAGTCCAAAACTCAGCCGTTCCCCATCTCAGCCCAGAAAGCAGGTAGAACAAGTTTTGTGGTGCCTTTCAGCTGCCTACCGGGGTAGTGTAAAAACTACCAACAGAACTCGTTTCTGGCACCTTTGCCGGTGGAGCTGTGCATGGGGTGTGTTTGGAACATTTTGTCACCAGCCGAGTCCAAAATTCAGCGATTCCCCATCTCAGCCCAGAAGCAGGTAGAACAAGTTTTGTGGTGCCTTTCAGCTGCCTACCGGGGTAGTGTAAAAACTACCAACAGAACTCGTTTCTGGCACCTTCCCCGGTGGAGTTGTGCATGGGGTGTGTTTGGAACATTTTGTCACCAGCCGAGTCCAAAACTCAGCTGTTCCCCATCTCAGCCCAGAAAGCAGGTAGAACAAGTTTTGTGGTGCCTTTCAGCTGCCTACCGGGGTAGTGTAAAAACTACCAACAGAACTCGTTTTGGCACCTTCCCCGGTGGAGTTGTGCATGGGGTGTGTTTGGAACATTTTGTCAGCAGCCGAGTCCAAAATTCAGCTGTTCCCCATCTCAGCCCAGAAAGCAGGTAGAACAAGTTTTGTGGTGCCTTTCAGCTGCCTACCGGGGTAGTGTAAAAACTACCAACAGAACTCGTTTCTGGCACCTTCCCCGGTGGAGTTGTGCATGGGGTGTGTTTGGAACATTTTGTCAGCAGCCGAGTCCAAAATTCAGCGATTCCCCATCTCAGCCCAGAAAGCAGGTAGAACAAGTTTTGTGGTGCCTTTCAGCTGCCTACCGGGGTAGTGTAAAAACTACCAACAGAACTCGTTTCTGGCACCTTCCCCGGTGGAGTTGTGCATGGGGTGTGTTTGGAACATTTTGTCACCAGCCGAGTCCAAAATTCAGCGATTCCCCATCTCAGCCCAGAAAGCAGGTAGAACAAGTTTTGTGGTGCCTTTCAGCTGCCTACCGGGGTAGTGTAAAAACTACCAACAGAACTCGTTTCTGGCACCTTCCCCGGTGGAGTTGTGCATGGGGTGTGTTTGGAACATTTTGTCACCAGCCGAGTCCAAAAGTCAGCGATTCCCCATCTCAGCCCAGAAAGCAGGTAGAACAAGTTTTGTGGTGCCTTTCAGCTGCCTACCGGGGTAGTGTAAAAACTACCAACAGAACTCGTTTCTGGCACCTTCCCCGGTGGAGGTGTGCATGGGGTGTGTTTGGAACATTTTGTCACCAGCCGAGTCCAAAATTCAGCGGTTCCCCATCTCAGCCCAGAAAGCAGGTAGAACAAGTTTTGTGGTGCCTTTCAGCTGCCTACCGGGGTAGTGTAAAAACTACCAACGGAACTCGTTTCTGGCACCTTCCCCGGTGGAGTTGTGCATGGGGTGTGTTTGGAACATTCTGTCACCAGCCGAGTCCAAAATTCAGCGATTCCCCATCTCAGCCCAGAAAGCAGGTAGAACAAGTTTTGTGGTGCCTTTCAGCTGCCTACCGGGGTAGTGTAAAAACTACCAACAGAACTCGTTTCTGGCACCTTCCCCGGTGGAGTTGTGCATGGGGTGTGTTTGGAACATTTTGTCACCAGCCGAGTCCAAAACTCAGCCGTTCCCAATCTCAGCCCAGAAAGCAGGTAGAACAAGTTTTGTGGTGCCTTTCAGCTGCCTACCGGGGTAGTGTAAAAACTACCAACAGAACTCGTTTCTGGCACCTTCCCCGGTGGAGTTGTGCATGGGGTGTGTTTGGAACATTTTGTCACCAGCCGAGTCCAAAATTCAGCGATTCCCCATCTCAGCCCAGAAAGCAGGTAGAACAAGTTTTGTGGTGCCTTTCAGCTGCCTACCGGGGTAGTGTAAAAACTACCAACGGAACTCGTTTCTGGCACCTTCCCCGGTGGAGTTGTGCATGGGGTGTGTTTGGAACATTTTGTCACCAGCCGAGTCCAAAATTCAGCGATTCCCCATCTCAGCCCAGAAAGCAGGTAGAACAAGTTTTGTGGTGCCTTTCAGCTGCCTACCGGGGTAGTGTAAAAACTACCAACAGAACTCGTTTCTGGCACCTTCCCCGGTGGAGTTGTGCATGGGGTGTGTTTGGAACATTTTGTCAGCAGCCGAGTCCAAAATTCAGCGATTCCCCATCTCAGCCCAGAAAGCAGGTAGAACAAGTTTTGTGGTGCCTTTCAGCTGCCTACCGGGGTAGTGTAAAAACTACCAACAGAACTCGTTTCTGGCACCTTCCCCGGTGGAGTTGTGCATGGGGTGTGTTTGGAACATTTTGTCAGCAGCCGAGTCCAAAAGTCAGCCGTTCCCCATCTCAGCCCAGAAAGCAGGTAGAACAAGTTTTGTGGTGCCTTTCAGCTGCCTACCGGGGTAGTGTAAAAACTACCAACAGAACTCGTTTCTGGCACCTTCCCCGGTGGAGTTGTGCATGGGGTGTGTTTGGAACATTTTGTCACCAGCCGAGTCCAAAAGTCAGCGATTCCCCATCTCAGCCCAGAAAGCAGGTAGAACAAGTTTTGTGGTGCCTTTCAGCTGCCTACCGGGGTAGTGTAAAAACTACCAACAGAACTCGTTTCTGGCACCTTCCCCGGTGGAGTTGTGCATGGGGTGTGTTTGGAACATTTTGTCACCAGCCGAGTCCAAAACTCAGCCGTTCCCCATCTCAGCCCAGAAAGCAGGTAGAACAAGTTTTGTGGTGCCTTTCAGCTGCCTACCGGGGTAGTGTAAAAACTACCAACAGAACTCGTTTCTGGCACCTTCCCCGGTGGAGTTGTGCATGGGGTGTGTTTGGAACATTTTGTCAGCAGCCGAGTCCAAAACTCAGCCGTTCCCAATCTCAGCCCAGAAAGCAGGTAGAACAAGTTTTGTGGTGCCTTTCAGCTGCCTACCGGGGTAGTGTAAAAACTACCAACAGAACTCGTTTCTGGCACCTTCCCCGGTGGAGTTGTGCATGGGGTGTGTTTGGAACATTTTGTCACCAGCCGAGTCCAAAATTCAGCGATTCCCCATCTCAGCCCAGAAAGCAGGTAGAACAAGTTTTGTGGTGCCTTTCAGCTGCCTACCGGGGTAGTGTAAAAACTACCAACAGAACTCGTTTCTGGCACCTTCCCCGGTGGAGTTGTGCATGGGGTGTGTTTGGAACATTTTGTCACCAGCCGAGTCCAAAAGTCAGCGATTCCCCATCTCAGCCCAGAAAGCAGGTAGAACAAGTTTTGTGGTGCCTTTCAGCTGCCTACCGGGGTAGTGTAAAAACTACCAACAGAACTCGTTTCTGGCACCTTCCCCGGTGGAGGTGTGCATGGGGTGTGTTTGGAACATTTTGTCACCAGCCGAGTCCAAAATTCAGCGGTTCCCCATCTCAGCCCAGAAAGCAGGTAGAACAAGTTTTGTGGTGCCTTTCAGCTGCCTACCGGGGTAGTGTAAAAACTACCAACGGAACTCGTTTCTGGCACCTTCCCCGGTGGAGTTGTGCATGGGGTGTGTTTGGAACATTCTGTCACCAGCCGAGTCCAAAATTCAGCGATTCCCCATCTCAGCCCAGAAAGCAGGTAGAACAAGTTTTGTGGTGCCTTTCAGCTGCCTACCGGGGTAGTGTAAAAACTACCAACAGAACTCGTTTCTGGCACCTTCCCCGGTGGAGTTGTGCATGGGGTGTGTTTGGAACATTTTGTCACCAGCCGAGTCCAAAACTCAGCCGTTCCCAATCTCAGCCCAGAAAGCAGGTAGAACAAGTTTTGTGGTGCCTTTCAGCTGCCTACCGGGGTAGTGTAAAAACTACCAACAGAACTCGTTTCTGGCACCTTCCCCGGTGGAGTTGTGCATGGGGTGTGTTTGGAACATTTTGTCACCAGCCGAGTCCAAAATTCAGCGATTCCCCATCTCAGCCCAGAAAGCAGGTAGAACAAGTTTTGTGGTGCCTTTCAGCTGCCTACCGGGGTAGTGTAAAAACTACCAACGGAACTCGTTTCTGGCACCTTCCCCGGTGGAGTTGTGCATGGGGTGTGTTTGGAACATTTTGTCACCAGCCGAGTCCAAAATTCAGCGATTCCCCATCTCAGCCCAGAAAGCAGGTAGAACAAGTTTTGTGGTGCCTTTCAGCTGCCTACCGGGGTAGTGTAAAAACTACCAACAGAACTCGTTTCTGGCACCTTCCCCGGTGGAGTTGTGCATGGGGTGTGTTTGGAACATTTTGTCAGCAGCCGAGTCCAAAATTCAGCGATTCCCCATCTCAGCCCAGAAAGCAGGTAGAACAAGTTTTGTGGTGCCTTTCAGCTGCCTACCGGGGTAGTGTAAAAACTACCAACAGAACTCGTTTCTGGCACCTTCCCCGGTGGAGTTGTGCATGGGGTGTGTTTGGAACATTTTGTCAGCAGCCGAGTCCAAAATTCAGCGATTCCCCATCTCAGCCCAGAAAGCAGGTAGAACAAGTTTTGTGGTGCCTTTCAGCTGCCTACCGGGGTAGTGTAAAAACTACCAACAGAACTCGTTTCTGGCACCTTCCCCGGTGGAGTTGTGCATGGGGTGTGTTTGGAACATTTTGTCAGCAGCCGAGTCCAAAAGTCAGCGATTCCCCATCTCAGCCCAGAAAGCAGGTAGAACAAGTTTTGTGGGTGGCCTTTCAGCTGCCTACCGGGGTAGTGTAAAAACTACCAACAGAACTCGTTTCTGGCACCTTCCCCGGTGGAGTTGTGCATGGGGTGTGTTTGGAACATTTTGTCAGCAGCCGAGTCCAAAATTCAGCGATTCCCCATCTCAGCCCCCAGAAAGCAGGTAGAACAAGTTTTGTGGTGCCTTTCAGCTGCCTACCGGGGTAGTGTAAAAACTACCAACAGAACTCGTTTCTGGCACCTTCCCCGGTGGAGTTGTGCATGGGGTGTGTTTGGAACATTTTGTCAGCAGCCGAGTCCAAAATTCAGCGATTCCCCATCTCAGCCCAGAAAGCAGGTAGAACAAGTTTTGTGGTGCCTTTCAGCTGCCTACCGGGGTAGTGTAAAAACTACCAACAGAACTCGTTTCTGGCACCTTCCCCGGTGGAGTTGTGCATGGGGTGTGTTTGGAACATTTTGTCAGCAGCCGAGTCCAAAATTCAGCGATTCCCCATCTCAGCCCAGAAAGCAGGTAGAACAAGTTTTGTGGTGCCTTTCAGCTGCCTACCGGGGTAGTGTAAAAACTACCAACAGAACTCGTTTCTGGCACCTTCCCCGGTGGAGTTGTGCATGGGGTGTGTTTGGAACATTTTGTCACCAGCCGAGTCCAAAATTCAGCGATTCCCCATCTCAGCCCAGAAAGCAGGTAGAACAAGTTTTGTGGTGCCTTTCAGCTGCCTACCGGGGTAGTGTAAAAACTACCAACAGAACTCGTTTCTGGCACCTTCCCCGGTGGAGTTGTGCATGGGGTGTGTTTGGAACATTTTGTCACCAGCCGAGTCCAAAAGTCAGCGATTCCCCATCTCAGCCCAGAAAGCAGGTAGAACAAGTTTTGTGGTGCCTTTCAGCTGCCTACCGGGGTAGTGTAAAAACTACCAACAGAACTCGTTTCTGGCACCTTCCCGGTGGAGTTGTGCATGGGGTGTGTTTGGAACATTTTGTCACCAGCCGAGTCCAAAATTCAGCGATTCCCCATCTCAGCCCAGAAAGCAGGTAGAACAAGTTTTGTGGTGCCTTTCAGCTGCCTACCGGGGTAGTGTAAAAACTACCAACAGAACTCGTTTCTGGCACCTTCCCCGGTGGAGTTGTGCATGGGGTGTGTTTGGAACATTTTGTCACCAGCCGAGTCCAAAATTCAGCGATTCCCCATCTCAGCCCAGAAAGCAGGTAGAACAAGTTTTGTGGTGCCTTCAGCTGCCTACCGGGGTAGTGTAAAAACTACCAACAGAACTCGTTTCTGGCACCTTCCCCGGTGGAGTTGTGCATGGGGTGTGTTTGGAACATTTTGTCACCAGCCGAGTCCAAAATTCAGCGATTCCCCATCTCAGCCCAGAAAGCAGGTAGAACAAGTTTTGTGGTGCCTTTCAGCTGCCTACCGGGGTAGTGTAAAAACTACCAACAGAACTCGTTTCTGGCACCTTCCCCGGTGGAGTTGTGCATGGGGTGTGTTTGGAACATTTTGTCACCAGCCGAGTCCAAAATTCAGCGATTCCCCATCTCAGCCCAGAAAGCAGGTAGAACAAGTTTTGTGGTGCCTTTCAGCTGCCTACCGGGGTAGTGTAAAAACTACCAACAGAACTCGTTTCTGGCACCTTCCCCGGTGGAGTTGTGCATGGGGTGTGTTTGGAACATTTTGTCACCAGCCGAGTCCAAAATTCAGCGATTCCCCATCTCAGCCCAGAAAGCAGGTAGAACAAGTTTTGTGGTGCCTTTCAGCTGCCTACCGGGGTAGTGTAAAAACTACCAACAGAACTCGTTTCTGGCACCTTCCCGGGTGGAGTTGTGCATGGGGTGTGTTTGGAACATTTTGTCAGCAGCCGAGTCCAAAATTCAGCGATTCCCCATCTCAGCCCAGAAAGCAGGTAGAACAAGTTTTGTGGTGCCTTTCCGCTGCCTACCGGGGTAGTGTAAAAACTACCAACAGAACTCGTTTCTGGCACCTTCCCCGGTGGAGTTGTGCATGGGGTGTGTTTGGAACATTTTGTCACCAGCCGAGTCCAAAATTCAGCGATTCCCCATCTCAGCCCAGAAAGCAGGTAGAACAAGTTTTGTGGTGCCTTTCAGCTGCCTACCGGGGTAGTGTAAAAACTACCAACAGAACTCGTTTCTGGCACCTTCCCCGGTGGAGTTGTGCATGGGGTGTGTTTGGAACATTTTGTCACCAGCCGAGTCCAAAAGTCAGCGATTCCCCATCTCAGCCCAGAAAGCAGGTAGAACAAGTTTTGTGGTGCCTTTCAGCTGCCTACCGGAAAACTACCAACAGAACTCGTTTCTGGCACCTTCCCCGGTGGAGTTGTGCATGGGGTGTGTTTGGAACATTTTGTCACCAGCCGAGTCCAAAATTCAGCGATTCCCCATCTCAGCCCAGAAAGCAGGTAGAACAAGTTTTGTGGTGCCTTTCAGCTGCCTACCGGGGTAGTGTAAAAACTACCAACAGAACTCGTTTCTGGCACCTTCCCCGGTGGAGTTGTGCATGGGGTGTGTTTGGAACATTTTGTCACCAGCCGAGTCCAAAATTCAGCGATTCCCCATCTCAGCCCAGAAAGCAGGTAGAACAAGTTTTGTGGTGCCTTTCAGCTGCCTACCGGGGTAGTGTAAAAACTACCAACAGAACTCGTTTCTGGCACCTTCCCCGGTGGAGTTGTGCATGGGATGTGTTTGGAACATTTTGTCACCAGCCGAGTCCAAAATTCAGCGATTCCCCATCTCAGCCCAGAAAGCAGGTAGAACAAGTTTTGTGGTGCCTTTCAGCTGCCTACCGGGGTAGTGTAAAAACTACCAACAGAACTCGTTTCTGGCACCTTCCCCGGTGGAGTTGTGCATGGGGTGTGTTTGGAACATTTTGTCACCAGCCGAGTCCAAAATTCAGCCGTTCCCCATCTCAGCCCAGAAAGCAGGTAGAACAAGTTTTGTGGTGCCTTTCAGCTGCCTACCGGGGTAGTGTAAAAACTACCAACAGAACTCGTTTCTGGCACCTTCCCCGGTGGAGTTGTGCATGGGGTGTGTTTGGAACATTTTGTCACCAGCCGAGTCCAAAATTCAGCGATTCCCCATCTCAGCCCAGAAAGCAGGTAGAACAAGTTTTGTGGTGCCTTTCAGCTGCCTACCGGGGGTAGTGTAAAAACTACCAACAGAACTCGTTTCTGGCACCTTCCCCGGTGGAATTGTGCATGGGGGTGTGTTTGGAACATTTTGTCACCAGCCGAGTCCAAAATTCAGCGATTCCCCATCTCAGCCCAGAAAGCAGGTAGAACAAGTTTTGTGGTGCCTTTCAGCTGCCTACCGGGGGTAGTGTAAAAACTACCAACAGAACTCGTTTCTGGCACCTTCCCCGGTGGAGTTGTGCATGGGGTGTGTTTGGAACATTTTGTCACCAGCCGAGTCCAAAATTCAGCGATTCCCCATCTCAGCCCCGAAAGCAGGTAGAACAAGTTTTGTGGTGCCTTTCAGCTGCCTACCGGGGTAGTGTAAAAACTACCAACAGAACTCGTTTCTGGCACCTTCCCCGGTGGAGTTGTGCATGGGGGTGTGTTTGGAACATTTTGTCACCAGCCGAGTCCAAAATTCAGCGATTCCCCATCTCAGCCCAGAAAGCAGGTAGAACAAGTTTTGTGGTGCCTTTCAGCTGCCTACCGGGGGTAGTGTAAAAAACTACCAACAGAACTCGTTTCTGGCACCTTCCCCGGTGGAGTTGTGCATGGGGTGTGTTTGGAACATTTTGTCAGCAGCCGAGTCCAAAATTCAGCGATTCCCCATCTCAGCCCAGAAAGCAGGTAGAACAAGTTTTGTGGTGCCTTTCAGCTGCCTACCGGGGTAGTGTAAAAACTACCAACAGAACTCGTTTCTGGCACCTTCCCCGGTGGAGTTGTGCATGGGGGGTGTGTTTGGAACATTTTGTCAGCAGCCGAGTCCAAAATTCAGCGATTCCCCATCTCAGCCCAGAAAGCAGGTAGAACAAGTTTTGTGGTGCCTTTCAGCTGCCTACCGGGGGTAGTGTAAAAACTACCAACAGAACTCGTTTCTGGCACCTTCCCCGGTGGAGTTGTGCATGGGGTGTGTTTGGAACATTTTGTCAGCAGCCGAGTCCAAAATTCAGCGATTCCCCATCTCAGCCCAGAAAGCAGGTAGAACAAGTTTTGTGGTGCCTTTCAGCTGCCTACCGGGGTAGTGTAAAAACTACCAACAGAACTCGTTTCTGGCACCTTCCCCGGTGGAGTTGTGCATGGGGTGTGTTTGGAACATTTTGTCACCAGCCGAGTCCAAAATTCAGCGATTCCCCATCTCAGCCCAGAAAGCAGGTAGAACAAGTTTTGTGGTGCCTTTCAGCTGCCTACCGGGGTAGTGTAAAAACTACCAACAGAACTCGTTTCTGGCACCTTCCCCGGTGGAGTTGTGCATGGGGTGTGTTTGGAACATTTTGTCAGCAGCCGAGTCCAAAATTCAGCGATTCCCCATCTCAGCCCAGAAAGCAGGTAGAACAAGTTTTGTGGTGCCTTTCAGCTGCCTACCGGGGTAGTGTAAAAACTACCAACAGAACTCGTTTCTGGCACCTTCCCCGGTGGAGTTGTGCATGGGGTGTGTTTGGAACATTTTGTCACCAGCCGAGTCCAAAAGTCAGCGATTCCCCATCTCAGCCCAGAAAGCAGGTAGAACAAGTTTTGTGGTGCCTTTCAGCTGCCTACCGGGGTAGTGTAAAAACTACCAACAGAACTCGTTTCTGGCACCTTCCCCGGTGGAATTGTGCATGGGGTGTGTTTGGAACATTTTGTCACCAGCCGAGTCCAAAATTCAGCGATTCCCCATCTCAGCCCAGAAAGCAGGTAGAACAAGTTTTGTGGTGCCTTTCCGCTGCCTACCGGGGTAGTGTAAAAACTACCAACAGAACTCGTTTCTGGCACCTTCCCCGGTGGAGTTGTGCATGGGGTGTGTTTGGAACATTTTGTCACCAGCCGAGTCCAAAATTCAGCGATTCCCCATCTCAGCCCAGAAAGCAGGTAGAACAAGTTTTGTGGTGCCTTTCAGCTGCCTACCGGGGTAGTGTAAAAACTACCAACAGAACTCGTTTCTGGCACCTTCCCCGGTGGAGTTGTGCATGGGGTGTGTTTGGAACATTTTGTCACCAGCCGAGTCCAAAATTCAGCGATTCCCCATCTCAGCCCAGAAAGCAGGTAGAACAAGTTTTGTGGTGCCTTTCAGCTGCCTACCGGGGTAGTGTAAAAACTACCAACAGAACTCGTTTCTGGCACCTTCCCCGGTGGAGTTGTGCATGGGGTGTGTTTGGAACATTTTGTCACCAGCCGAGTCCAAAATTCAGCGATTCCCCATCTCAGCCCAGAAAGCAGGTAGAACAAGTTTTGTGGTGCCTTTCAGCTGCCTACCGGGGTAGTGTAAAAACTACCAACAGAACTCGTTTCTGGCACCTTCCCCGGTGGAGTTGTGCATGGGGTGTGTTTGGAACATTTTGTCACCAGCCGAGTCCAAAATTCAGCGATTCCCCATCTCAGCCCAGAAAGCAGGTAGAACAAGTTTTGTGGTGCCTTTCAGCTGCCTACCGGGGTAGTGTAAAAACTACCAACAGAACTCGTTTCTGGCACCTTCCCCGGTGGAGTTGTGCATGGGGTGTGTTTGGAACATTTTGTCACCAGCCGAGTCCAAAATTCAGCGATTCCCCATCTCAGCCCAGAAAGCAGGTAGAACAAGTTTTGTGGTGCCTTTCAGCTGCCTACCGGGGTAGTGTAAAAACTACCAACAGAACTCGTTTCTGGCACCTTCCCCGGTGGAGTTGTGCATGGGGTGTGTTTGGAACATTTTGTCACCAGCCGAGTCCAAAATTCAGCGATTCCCCATCTCAGCCCAGAAAGCAGGTAGAACAAGTTTTGTGGTGCCTTTCAGCTGCCTACCGGGGTAGTGTAAAAACTACCAACAGAACTCGTTTCTGGCACCTTCCCCGGTGGAGTTGTGCATGGGGTGTGTTTGGAACATTTTGTCACCAGCCGAGTCCAAAATTCAGCGATTCCCCATCTCAGCCCAGAAAGCAGGTAGAACAAGTTTTGTGGTGCCTTTCAGCTGCCTACCGGGGTAGTGTAAAAACTACCAACAGAACTCGTTTCTGGCACCTTCCCCGGTGGAGTTGTGCATGGGGTGTGTTTGGAACATTTTGTCACCAGCCGAGTCCAAAATTCAGCGATTCCCCATCTCAGCCCAGAAAGCAGGTAGAACAAGTTTTGTGGTGCCTTTCAGCTGCCTACCGGGGTAGTGTAAAAACTACCAACAGAACTCGTTTCTGGCACCTTCCCCGGTGGAGTTGTGCATGGGGTGTGTTTGGAACATTTTGTCACCAGCCGAGTCCAAAATTCAGCCGTTCCCCATCTCAGCCCAGAAAGCAGGTAGAACAAGTTTTGTGGTGCCTTTCAGCTGCCTACCGGGGTAGTGTAAAAAACTACCAACAGAACTCGTTTCTGGCACCTTCCCCGGTGGAGTTGTGCATGGGGTGTGTTTGGAACATTTTGTCACCAGCCGAGTCCAAAATTCAGCGATTCCCCATCTCAGCCCAGAAAGCAGGTAGAACAAGTTTTGTGGTGCCTTTCAGCTGCCTACCGGGGTAGTGTAAAAACTACCAACAGAACTCGTTTCTGGCACCTTCCCCGGTGGAGGTGTGCATGGGGTGTGTTTGGAACATTTTGTCACCAGCCGAGTCCAAAATTCAGCGATTCCCCATCTCAGCCCAGAAAGCAGGTAGAACAAGTTTTGTGGTGCCTTTCAGCTGCCTACCGGGGTAGTGTAAAAACTACCAACAGAACTCGTTTCTGGCACCTTCCCCGGTGGAGTTGTGCATGGGGTGTGATTGGAACATTTTGTCACCAGCCGAGTCCAAAAGTCAGCGATTCCCCATCTCAGCCCAGAAAGCAGGTAGAACAAGTTTTGTGGTGCCTTTCAGCTGCCTACCGGGGTAGTGTAAAAACTACCAACAGAACTCGTTTCTGGCACCTTCCCCGGTGGAGTTGTGCATGGGGTGTGTTTGGAACATTTTGTCAGCAGCCGAGTCCAAAATTCAGCGATTCCCCATCTCAGCCCAGAAAGCAGGTAGAACAAGTTTTGTGGTGCCTTTCAGCTGCCTACCGGGGTAGTGTAAAAACTACCAACAGAACTCGTTTCTGGCACCTTCCCCGGTGGAGTTGTGCATGGGGTGTGTTTGGAACATTTTGTCAGCAGCCGAGTCCAAAATTCAGCGATTCCCCATCTCAGCCCAGAAAGCAGGTAGAACAAGTTTTGTGGTGCCTTTCAGCTGCCTACCGGGGTAGTGTAAAAACTACCAACAGAACTCGTTTCTGGCACCTTCCCCGGTGGAGTTGTGCATGGGGTGTGTTTGGAACATTTTGTCACCAGGCGAGTCCAAAATTCAGCCGTTCCCCATCTCAGCCCGGAAAGCAGGTAGAACAAGTTTTGTGGTGCCTTTCAGCTGCCTACCGGGGTAGTGTAAAAACTACCAACAGAACTCGTTTCTGGCACCTTCCCCGGTGGAGTTGTGCATGGGGTGTGTTTGGAACATTTTGTCACCAGCCGAGTCCAAAATTCAGCGATTCCCCATCTCAGCCCAGAAAGCAGGTAGAACAAGTTTTGTGGTGCCTTTCAGCTGCCTACCGGGGTAGTGTAAAAACTACCAACAGAACTCGTTTCTGGCACCTTCCCCGGTGGAGTTGTGCATGGGGTGTGTTTGGAACATTTTGTCACCAGGCGAGTCCAAAATTCAGCGATTCCCCATCTCAGCCCAGAAAGCAGGTAGAACAAGTTTTGTGGTGCCTTTCAGCTGCCTACCGGGGTAGTGTAAAAACTACCAACAGAACTCGTTTCTGGCACCTTCCCCGGTGGAGGTGTGCATGGGGTGTGTTTGGAACATTTTGTCAGCAGCCGAGTCCAAAATTCAGCGATTCCCCATCTCAGCCCAGAAAGCAGGTAGAACAAGTTTTGTGGTGCCTTTCAGCTGCCTACCGGGGTAGTGTAAAAACTACCAACAGAACTCGTTTCTGGCACCTTCCCCGGTGGAGTTGTGCATGGGGTGTGTTTGGAACATTTTGTCACCAGCCGAGTCCAAAATTCAGCCGTTCCCCATCTCAGCCCAGAAAGCAGGTAGAACAAGTTTTGTGGTGCCTTTCAGCTGCCTACCGGGGTAGTGTAAAAACTACCAACAGAACTCGTTTCTGGCACCTTCCCCGGTGGAGTTGTGCATGGGGTGTGTTTGGAACATTTTGTCACCAGCCGAGTCCAAAATTCAGCCGTTCCCCATCTCAGCCCAGAAAGCAGGTAGAACAAGTTTTGTGGTGCCTTTCAGCTGCCTACCGGGGTAGTGTAAAAACTACCAACAGAACTCGTTTCTGGCACCTTCCCCGGTGGAGTTGTGCATGGGGTGTGTTTGGAACATTTTGTCAGCAGCCGAGTCCAAAATTCAGCGATTCCCCATCTCAGCCCAGAAAGCAGGTAGAACAAGTTTTGTGGTGCCTTTCAGCTGCCTACCGGGGTAGTGTAAAAACTACCAACAGAACTCGTTTCTGGCACCTTCCCCGGTGGAGTTGTGCATGGGGTGTGTTTGGAACATTTTGTCACCAGCCGAGTCCAAAATTCAGCGATTCCCCATCTCAGCCCAGAAAGCAGGTAGAACAAGTTTTGTGGTGCCTTTCAGCTGCCTACCGGGGTAGTGTAAAAACTACCAACAGAACTCGTTTCTGGCACCTTCCCCGGTGGAGGTGTGCATGGGGTGTGTTTGGAACATTTTGTCACCAGCCGAGTCCAAATTTCAGCCGTTCCCCATCTCAGCCCAGAAAGCAGGTAGAACAAGTTTTGTGGTGCCTTTCAGCTGCCTACCGGGGTAGTGTAAAAACTACCAACAGAACTCGTTTCTGGCACCTTCCCCGGTGGAGTTGTGCATGGGGTGTGTTTGGAACATTCTGTCACCAGCCGAGTCCAAAAGTCAGCGATTCCCCATCTCAGCCCAGAAAGCAGGTAGAACAAGTTTTGTGGTGCCTTTCAGCTGCCTACCGGGGTAGTGTAAAAACTACCAACAGAACTCGTTTCTGGCACCTTCCCCGGTGGAGTTGTGCATGGGGTGTGTTTGGAACATTTTGTCACCAGCCGAGTCCAAAATTCAGCGATTCCCCATCTCAGCCCAGAAAGCAGGTAGAACAAGTTTTGTGGTGCCTTTCAGCTGCCTACCGGGGTAGTGTAAAAACTACCAACAGAACTCGTTTCTGGCACCTTCCCCGGTGGAGTTGTGCATGGGGTGTGTTTGGAACATTTTGTCAGCAGCCGAGTCCAAAATTCAGCGATTCCCCATCTCAGCCCAGAAAGCAGGTAGAACAAGTTTTGTGGTGCCTTTCAGCTGCCTACCGGGGGTAGTGTAAAAACTACCAACAGAACTCGTTTCTGGCACCTTCCCCGGTGGAGTTGTGCATGGGGTGTGTTTGGAACATTTTGTCACCAGCCGAGTCCAAAATTCAGCGATTCCCCATCTCAGCCCAGAAAGCAGGTAGAACAAGTTTTGTGGTGCCTTTCAGCTGCCTACCGGGGTAGTGTAAAAACTACCAACAGAACTCGTTTCTGGCACCTTCCCCGGTGGAGGTGTGCATGGGGTGTGTTTGGAACATTTTGTCACCAGGCGAGTCCAAATTTCAGCCGTTCCCCATCTCAGCCCAGAAAGCAGGTAGAACAAGTTTTGTGGTGCCTTTCAGCTGCCTACCGGGGTAGTGTAAAAAACTACCAACAGAACTCGTTTCTGGCACCTTCCCCGGTGGAGTTGTGCATGGGGTGTGTTTGGAACATTCTGTCACCAGCCGAGTCCAAAAGTCAGCGATTCCCCATCTCAGCCCAGAAAGCAGGTAGAACAAGTTTTGTGGTGCCTTTCAGCTGCCTACCGGGGTAGTGTAAAAACTACCAACAGAACTCGTTTCTGGCACCTTCCCCGGTGGAGTTGTGCATGGGGTGTGTTTGGAACATTTTGTCACCAGCCGAGTCCAAAATTCAGCCGTTCCCCATCTCAGCCCAGAAAGCAGGTAGAACAAGTTTTGTGGTGCCTTTCAGCTGCCTACCGGGGTAGTGTAAAAACTACCAACAGAACTCGTTTCTGGCACCTTCCCCGGTGGAGTTGTGCATGGGGTGTGTTTGGAACATTTTGTCACCAGCCGAGTCCAAAATTCAGCGGTTCCCCATCTCAGCCCAGAAAGCAGGTAGAACAAGTTTTGTGGTGCCTTTCAGCTGCCTACCGGGGTAGTGTAAAAACTACCAACAGAACTCGTTTCTGGCACCTTCCCCGGTGGAGTTGTGCATGGGGTGTGTTTGGAACATTTTGTCACCAGCCGAGTCCAAAATTCAGCGATTCCCCATCTCAGCCCAGAAAGCAGGTAGAACAAGTTTTGTGGTGCCTTTCAGCTGCCTACCGGGGTAGTGTAAAAACTACCAACAGAACTCGTTTCTGGCACCTTCCCCGGTGGAGTTGTGCATGGGGTGTGTTTGGAACATTTTGTCACCAGCCGAGTCCAAAATTCAGCGATTCCCCATCTCAGCCCAGAAAGCAGGTTGAACAAGTTTTGTGGTGCCTTTCAGCTGCCTACCGGGGTAGTGTAAAAACTACCAACAGAACTCGTTTCTGGCACTTTCCCCGGTGGAGTTGTGCATGGGGTGTGTTTGGAACATTTTGTCACCAGCCGAGTCCAAAATTCAGCGATTCCCCATCTCAGCCCAGAAAGCAGGTAGAACAAGTTTTGTGGTGCCTTTCAGCTGCCTACCGGGGTAGTGTAAAAACTACCAACAGAACTCGTTTCTGGCACCTTCCCCGGTGGAGTTGTGCATGGGGTGTGTTTGGAACATTTTGTCAGCAGCCGAGTCCAAAATTCAGCCGTTCCCCATCTCAGCCCAGAAAGCAGGTAGAACAAGTTTTGTGGTGCCTTTCAGCTGCCTACCGGGGTAGTGTAAAAACTACCAACAGAACTCGTTTCTGGCACCTTCCCCGGTGGAGTTGTGCATGGGGTGTGTTTGGAACATTTTGTCACCAGCCGAGTCCAAAATTCAGCGATTCCCCATCTCAGCCCAGAAAGCAGGTAGAACAAGTTTTGTGGTGCCTTTCAGCTGCCTACCGGGGTAGTGTAAAAACTACCAACAGAACTCGTTTCTGGCACCTTCCCCGGTGGAGTTGTGCATGGGGTGTGTTTGGAACATTTTGTCACCAGCCGAGTCCAAAATTCAGCGATTCCCCATCTCAGCCCAGAAAGCAGGTAGAACAAGTTTTGTGGTGCCTTTCAGCTGCCTACCGGGGTAGTGTAAAAACTACCAACAGAACTCGTTTCTGGCACCTTCCTCGGTGGAGTTGTGCATGGGGTGTGTTTGGAACATTTTGTCACCAGCCGAGTCCAAAATTCAGCGATTCCCCATCTCAGCCCAGAAAGCAGGTAGAACAAGTTTTGTGGTGCCTTTCAGCTGCCTACCGGGGTAGTGTAAAAACTACCAACAGAACTCGTTTCTGGCACCTTCCCCGGTGGAGTTGTGCATGGGGTGTGTTTGGAACATTTTGTCACCAGCCGAGTCCAAAATTCAGCGATTCCCCATCTCAGCCCAGAAAGCAGGTAGAACAAGTTTTGTGGTGCCTTTCAGCTGCCTACCGGGGTAGTGTAAAAACTACCAACAGAACTCGTTTCTGGCACCTTCCCCGGTGGAGTTGTGCATGGGGTGTGTTTGGAACATTTTGTCACCAGCCGAGTCCAAAATTCAGCGATTCCCCATCTCAGCCCAGAAAGCAGGTAGAACAAGTTTTGTGGTGCCTTTCAGCTGCCTACCGGGGTAGTGTAAAAACTACCAACAGAACTCGTTTCTGGCACCTTCCCCGGTGGAGTTGTGCATGGGGTGTGTTTGGAACATTTTGTCACCAGCCGAGTCCAAAATTCAGCGATTCCCCATCTCAGCCCAGAAAGCAGGTAGAACAAGTTTTGTGGTGCCTTTCAGCTGCCTACCGGGGTAGTGTAAAAACTACCAACAGAACTCGTTTCTGGCACCTTCCCCGGTGGAGTTGTGCATGGGGTGTGTTTGGAACATTTTGTCACCAGCCGAGTCCAAAATTCAGCGATTCCCCATCTCAGCCCAGAAAGCAGGTAGAACAAGTTTTGTGGTGCCTTTCAGCTGCCTACCGGGGTAGTGTAAAAACTACCAACAGAACTCGTTTCTGGCACCTTCCCCGGTGGAGTTGTGCATGGGGTGTGTTTGGAACATTTTGTCAGCAGCCGAGTCCAAAATTCAGCGATTCCCCATCTCAGCCCAGAAAGCAGGTAGAACAAGTTTTGTGGTGCCTTTCAGCTGCCTACCGGGGTAGTGTAAAAACTACCAACAGAACTCGTTTCTGGCACCTTCCCCGGTGGAGTTGTGCATGGGGTGTGTTTGGAACATTTTGTCACCAGCCGAGTCCAAAATTCAGCGATTCCCCATCTCAGCCCAGAAAGCAGGTAGAACAAGTTTTGTGGTGCCTTTCAGCTGCCTACCGGGGTAGTGTAAAAACTACCAACAGAACTCGTTTCTGGCACCTTCCCCGGTGGAGTTGTGCATGGGGTGTGTTTGGAACATTTTGTCACCAGCCGAGTCCAAAATTCAGCGATTCCCCATCTCAGCCCAGAAAGCAGGTAGAACAAGTTTTGTGGTGCCTTTCAGCTGCCTACCGGGGTAGTGTAAAAACTACCAACAGAACTCGTTTCTGGCACCTTCCCCGGTGGAGTTGTGCATGGGGTGTGTTTGGAACATTTTGTCAGCAGCCGAGTCCAAAATTCAGCCGTTCCCCATCTCAGCCCAGAAAGCAGGTAGAACAAGTTTTGTGGTGCCTTTCAGCTGCCTACCGGGGTAGTGTAAAAACTACCAACAGAACTCGTTTCTGGCACCTTCCCCGGTGGAGTTGTGCATGGGGTGTGTTTGGAACATTTTGTCACCAGCCGAGTCCAAAATTCAGCGATTCCCCATCTCAGCCCAGAAAGCAGGTAGAACAAGTTTTGTGGTGCCTTTCAGCTGCCTACCGGGGTAGTGTAAAAACTACCAACAGAACTCGTTTCTGGCACCTTCCCCGGTGGAGTTGTGCATGGGGTGTGTTTGGAACATTTTGTCAGCAGCCGAGTCCAAAATTCAGCGATTCCCCATCTCAGCCCAGAAAGCAGGTAGAACAAGTTTTGTGGTGCCTTTCAGCTGCCTACCGGGGTAGTGTAAAAACTACCAACAGAACTCGTTTCTGGCACCTTCCCCGGTGGAGTTGTGCATGGGGTGTGTTTGGAACATTTTGTCACCAGCCGAGTCCAAAATTCAGCCGTTCCCCATCTCAGCCCAGAAAGCAGGTAGAACAAGTTTTGTGGTGCCTTTCAGCTGCCTACCGGGGTAGTGTAAAAACTACCAACAGAACTCGTTTCTGGCACCTTCCCCGGTGGAGTTGTGCATGGGGTGTGTTTGGAACATTTTGTCACCAGCCGAGTCCAAAATTCAGCGATTCCCCATCTCAGCCCAGAAAGCAGGTAGAACAAGTTTTGTGGTGCCTTTCAGCTGCCTACCGGGGGTAGTGTAAAAACTACCAACAGAACTCGTTTCTGGCACCTTCCCCGGTGGAGTTGTGCATGGGGTGTGTTTGGAACATTTTGTCACCAGCCGAGTCCAAAATTCAGCGATTCCCCATCTCAGCCCAGAAAGCAGGTAGAACAAGTTTTGTGGTGCCTTTCAGCTGCCTACCGGGGTAGTGTAAAAACTACCAACAGAACTCGTTTCTGGCACCTTCCCCGGTGGAGTTGTGCATGGGGTGTGTTTGGAACATTTTGTCAGCAGCCGAGTCCAAAATTCAGCGATTCCCCATCTCAGCCCAGAAAGCAGGTAGAACAAGTTTTGTGGTGCCTTTCAGCTGCCTACCGGGGTAGTGTAAAAACTACCAACAGAACTCGTTTCTGGCACCTTCCCCGGTGGAGGTGTGCATGGGGTGTGTTTGGAACATTTTGTCACCAGCCGAGTCCAAAAGTCAGCGATTCCCCATCTCAGCCCAGAAAGCAGGTAGAACAAGTTTTGTGGTGCCTTTCAGCTGCCTACCGGGGGTAGTGTAAAAACTACCAACAGAACTCGTTTCTGGCACCTTCCCCGGTGGAGTTGTGCATGGGGTGTGTTTGGAACATTTTGTCACCAGCCGAGTCCAAAATTCAGCGATTCCCCATCTCAGCCCAGAAAGCAGGTAGAACAAGTTTTGTGGTGCCTTTCAGCTGCCTACCGGGGTAGTGTAAAAACTACCAACAGAACTCGTTTCTGGCACCTTCCCCGGTGGAGTTGTGCATGGGGTGTGTTTGGAACATTTTGTCACCAGCCGAGTCCAAAATTCAGCGATTCCCCATCTCAGCCCAGAAAGCAGGTAGAACAAGTTTTGTGGTTCCTTTCAGCTGCCTACCGGGGTAGTGTAAAAACTACCAACAGAACTCGTTTCTGGCACCTTCCCCAGTGGAGTTGTGCATGGGGTGTGTTTGGAACATTTTGTCACCAGCCGAGTCAAAAATTCAGCCGTTCCCCATCTCAGCCCAGAAAGCAGGTAGAACAAGTTTTGTGGTGCCTTTCAGCTGCCTACCGGGGGTAGTGTAAAAACTACCAACAGAACTCGTTTCTGGCACCTTCCCCGGTGGAGTTGTGCATGGGGTGTGTTTGGAACATTTTGTCACCAGCCGAGTCCAAAATTCAGCGATTCCCCATCTCAGCCCAGAAAGCAGGTAGAACAAGTTTTGTGGTGCCTTTCAGCTGCCTACCGGGGTAGTGTAAAAACTACCAACAGAACTCGTTTCTGGCACCTTCCCCGGTGGAGTTGTGCATGGGGTGTGTTTGGAACATTTTGTCACCAGGCGAGTCCAAAATTCAGCGATTCCCCATCTCAGCCCAGAAAGCAGGTAGAACAAGTTTTGTGGTGCCTTTCAGCTGCCTACCGGGGTAGTGTAAAAACTACCAACAGAACTCGTTTCTGGCACCTTCCCCGGTGGAGGTGTGCATGGGGTGTGTTTGGAACATTTTGTCACCAGCCGAGTCCAAAATTCAGCGATTCCCCATCTCAGCCCAGAAAGCAGGTAGAACAAGTTTTGTGGTGCCTTTCAGCTGCCTACCGGGGTAGTGTAAAAACTACCAACAGAACTCGTTTCTGGCACCTTCCCCGGTGGAGTTGTGCATGGGGTGTGTTTGGAACATTTTGTCACCAGCCGAGTCCAAAATTCAGCCGTTCCCCATATCAGCCCAGAAAGCAGGTAGAACAAGTTTTGTGGTGCCTTTCAGCTGCCTACCGGGGTAGTGTAAAAACTACCAACAGAACTCGTTTCTGGCACCTTCCCCGGTGGAGTTGTGCATGGGGTGTGTTTGGAACATTTTGTCACCAGCCGAGTCCAAAAGTCAGCGATTCCCCATCTCAGCCCAGAAAGCAGGTAGAACAAGTTTTGTGGTGCCTTTCAGCTGCCTACCGGGGTAGTGTAAAAACTACCAACAGAACTCGTTTCTGGCACCTTCCCCGGTGGAGTTGTGCATGGGGTGTGTTTGGAACATTTTGTCACCAGCCGAGTCCAAAATTCAGCGATTCCCCATCTCAGCCCAGAAAGCAGGTAGAACAAGTTTTGTGGTGCCTTTCAGCTGCCTACCGGGGTAGTGTAAAAACTACCAACAGAACTCGTTTCTGGCACCTTCCCCGGTGGAGTTGTGCATGGGGTGTGTTTGGAACATTTTGTCACCAGCCGAGTCCAAAATTCAGCGATTCCCCATCTCAGCCCAGAAAGCAGGTAGAACAAGTTTTGTGGTGCCTTTCAGCTGCCTACCGGGGGTAGTGTAAAAACTACCAACAGAACTCGTTTCTGGCACCTTCCCCGGTGGAGTTGTGCATGGGGGGTGTTTGGAACATTTTGTCACCAGCCGAGTCCAAAATTCAGCGATTCCCCATCTCAGCCCAGAAAGCAGGTAGAACAAGTTTTGTGGTGCCTTTCAGCTGCCTACCGGGGTAGTGTAAAAACTACCAACAGAACTCGTTTCTGGCACCTTCCCCGGTGGAGTTGTGCATGGGGTGTGTTTGGAACATTTTGTCACCAGCCGAGTCCAAAATTCAGCGATTCCCCATCTCAGCCCAGAAAGCAGGTAGAACAAGTTTTGTGGTGCCTTTCAGCTGCCTACCGGGGGGTAGTGTAAAAACTACCAACAGAACTCGTTTCTGGCACCCTTCCCCGGTGGAGTTGTGCATGGGGTGTGTTTGGAACATTTTGTCACCAGCCGAGTCCAAAATTCAGCGATTCCCCATCTCAGCCCAGAAAGCAGGTAGAACAAGTTTTGTGGTGCCTTTCAGCTGCCTACCGGGGTAGTGTAAAAACTACCAACAGAACTCGTTTCTGGCACCTTCCCCGGTGGAGTTGTGCATGGGGTGTGTTTGGAACATTTTGTCAGCAGCCGAGTCCAAAATTCAGCCGTTCCCCATCTCAGCCCAGAAAGCAGGTAGAACAAGTTTTGTGGTGCCTTTCAGCTGCCTACCGGGGGTAGTGTAAAAACTACCAACAGAACTCGTTTCTGGCACCTTCCCCGGTGGAGTTGTGCATGGGGTGTGTTTGGAACATTTTGTCACCAGCCGAGTCCAAAATTCAGCGATTCTCCATCTCAGCCCAGAAAGCAGGTAGAGCAACTTTTGTGGTGCCTTTCTCTTGCCTACCGGGGGTAGTGTAAAAACTACCAACAGAACTCGTTTCTGGCACCTTCCCCGGTGGAGTTGTGCATGGGGTGTGTTTGGAACATTTTGTCAGCAGCCGAGTCCAAAATTCAGCGATTCCCCATCTCAGCCCAGAAAGCAGGTAGAACAAGTTTTGTGGTGCCTTTCAGCTGCCTACCGGGGTAGTGTAAAAACTACCAACAGAACTCGTTTCTGGCACCTTCCCCGGTGGAGTTGTGCATGGGGTGTGTTTGGAACATTTTGTCACCAGCCGAGTCCAAAATTCAGCGATTCCCCATCTCAGCCCAGAAAGCAGGTAGAACAAGTTTTGTGGTGCCTTTCAGCTGCCTACCGGGGGTAGTGTAAAAACTACCAACAGAACTCGTTTCTGGCACCTTTCCCGGTGGAGTTGTGCATGGGGTGTGTTTGGAACAGTTTTTTCACCAGCCGAGTCCAAAATTCAGCGATTCCCCATCTCAGCCCAGAAAGCAGGGTAGAACAACTTTTGTGGTGCCTTTCTGCTGCCCTACCGGGGTAGTGTAAAAACTACCAACAGAACTCGTTTCTGGGCACCTTCCCCGGTGGAGTTGTGCATGGGGTGTGTTTGGAACATTTTGTCACCAGCCGAGTCCAAAATTCAGCTGTTCCCCATCTCAGCCCAGAAAGCAGGTAGAACAAGTTTTTGGTGGTGCCTTTCTCTTGCCTACCAGGGTACTGTAAAAACTACCAACAGAACTCGTTTCTGGCACCTTCCCCGGTGGAGTTGTGCATGGGGTGTGTTTGGAACATTTTGTCAGCAGCCGAGTCCAAAATTCAGCGATTCTCCATCTCAGCCCCAGAAAGCAGGTAGAACAAGTTTTGTGGTGCCTTTCAGCTGCCTACCGGGGGTAGTGTAAAAACTACCAACAGAACTCCTTTCTGGCACCTTCCCCGGTGGAGCTGTGCATGGGGTGTGTTTGGAACATTTTGTTACCAGCCGAGTCCAAAATTCAGCGATTCCCCATCTAAGCCCATAAAGCAGGTAGAAAAACTTTTGTGGTGCCTTTCAGCTGCCTACCGGGGTAGTGTAAAAACTACCAACAGAACTCCTTTCTCGCACCTTCCCCGGTGGAGTTGTGCATGGGGTGTGTTTGGAACATTTTGTCAGCAGCCGAGTCCAAACTTCAGCTGATCCCCATCTCAGCCCAGAAAGCAGGTAGAACAAGTTTTGTGGTGCCTTTCAGCTGCCTACCGGGGTAGTGTAAAAACTACCAACAGAACTCGTTTCTGGCACCCTTTCCCGGTGGAGTTGTGCATGGGGTGTGTTTGGAACATTTTGTCAGCAGCCGAGTCCAAAATTCAGCGATTCTCCTCTCAGCCCAGAAAGCAGGTAGAACAAGTTTTGTGGTGCCTTTCTCTTGCCTACCAGGGTACTGTAAAAACTACCAACAGAACTCGTTTCTGGCACCTTCCCCGGTGGAGTTGTGCATGGGGTGTGTTTGGAACATTTTGTCAGCAGCCGAGTCCAAAACTCAGCTGTTCCCCATCTCAGCCCAGAAAGCAGGTAGCAAAACTTTTGTGGTGCCTTTCAGCTGCCTACCGGGGTAGTGTAAAAACTACCAACAGAACTCGTTTCTGGCACCTTCCCCGGTGGAGCTGTGCATGGGGTGTGTTTGGAACATTTTGTTACCAGCCGAGTCCAAAATTCAGCCGTTCCCCATCTCAGCCCAGAAAGCAGGTAGAACAAGTTTTGTGGTGCCTTTCAGCTGCCTACCGGGGTAGTGTAAAAACTACCAACAGAACTTGTTTCTGGCACCTTCCCCGGTGGAGTTGTGCATGGGGTGTGTTTGGAACATTTTGTCAGCAGCTGAGTCCAAAATTCAGCTGTTCCCCATCACAGCACAGAATGCAGGTAGAACAAGTTTTGTGGTGCCTTTCAGCTGCCTACCGGGGTAGTGTAAAAACTACCAACAGAACTCGTTTCTGGCACCTTCCCCGGTGGAGTTGTGCATGGCGTGTGTTTGGAACATTCTGTCAGCAGCCGAATCCAAAATTCAGCTGTTCCCCATCTCTAGCCCAGGAAGCAGATAGAACCGGTTTTGTGGTGCCTTTCAGCTGCCTACCGGGGTAGTGTAAAAACTACCAACAGAACTCGTTTCTGGCACCTTCCCCGGTGGAGTTGTGCATGGCGTGTGTTTGGAACATTTTGTCACCAGCCGAGTCCAAAATTCAGCCGTTCCCCATCTCAGCCCAGAAAGCAGGTATGAACAACTTTTGTGGTGCCTTTCTCTTGCCTACCGGGGTAGTGTAAAAACTACCAACAGAACTCGTTTCTGGCACCTTCCCCGATGGAGTTGTGCATGGGGTGTGTTTGGAACATTTTGTCAGCAGCCGAGTCCAAAATTCAGCGATTCCCCATCTCTAGCCCAGGAAGCAGATAGACCGGTTTTGTGGTGCCTTTCAGCTGCCTACCGGGGTAGTGTAAAAACTACCAACAGAACTCCTTTCTCGCACCTTACCCGGTGGAGTTGTGCATGGGGTGTGTTTGGAACATTTTGTCACCAGCCGAGTTTAAAATTCAGCCGTTCCCCATCTCAGCCCAGAAAGCAGGTATGAACAAGTTTTGTGGTGCCTTTCAGCTGCCTACCGGGGTAGTGTAAAAACTACCAACAGAACTCGTTTCTGGCACCTTCCCCGGTGGAGTTGTGCATGGGGTGTGTTTGGAACATTTTGTCACCAGCCGAGTCCAAAACTCATTGATTCCCCATCTCAGCCCAGAAAGCAGGTAGAACAAGTTTTGTGGTGCCTTTCAGCTGCCTACCGGGGTAGTGTAGAAACTACCAACAGAACTCCTTTCTGGCACCTTCCCCGGTGGAGTTGTGCATGGGGTGTGTTTGGAACATTTTGTCAACAGCCGAGTCCAAAATTCAGCCGTTCCCCATATCAGCCCAGAAAGCAGGTAGAACAAGTTTTGTGGTGCCTTTCAGCTGCCTACCGGGGTAGTGTAGAAACTACCAACAGAACTCGATTTTGGCACCTTCCCCGGTGGAGGTGTGCATGGGGTGTGTTTGGAACATTTTGTCACCAGCCGAGTCCAAAACTCAGCGATTCCCCATCTCAGCCCAGAAAGCAGGTAGAAAAACAAGTTTTGTGGTGCCTTTCAGCTGCCTGCCGGGGTAGTGTAAAAACTACCAACAGAACTCGTTTCTGGCACCTTCCCCGGCGGAGTTGTGCATGGGGTGTGTTTTGAACATTCTGTCACCAGCAGAGTCCAAAATTCAGCTGTTCCCTATCTCTAGCCCAGGAAGCAACTAGAACCGGTTTAGTGGTGCCTTTCAGCTGCCTACCGGGGTAGTGTAAAAACTACCAACAGAACTCGATTTTGGCACCTTCCTCGGTGGAGTTGTGCATGGGGTGTGTTTGGAACATTCTGTCACCAGCAGAGTCCAAAATTCAGCCGTTCCCCATCTCAGCCCAGAAAGCAGGTATAAGCAAGTTTTGTGGTGCCTTTCAGCTGCCTACCAGGGTAGTGTAAAAACTACCAACAGAACTCGCTTCTGGCACCTTCCCCGGTGGAGTTGTGCATGGGGTGTGTTTGGAACATTTTGTCACCAGCCGAGTCCAAAATTCAGCTGTTCCCCATCTCAGCCCAGAAAGCAGGTAGAAAAACTTTTGTGGTGCCTTTCTCTTGCCTACCGGGGTAGTGTAAAAACTACCAACAGAACTCATTTCTGGCACCTTCCCCGGTGGAGTTGTGCATGGGGTGTGTTTGGAACATTTTGTCAACAGCCGAGTCCAAAACTCAGCGATTCCCCATCTCAGCCCAGAAAGCAGGTAGAACAAGTTTTGTGGTGCCTTTCAGCTGCCAATCGGGGGAGTGTAAAAACTACCAACAGAACTCATTTCTGGCACCTTCCCCGGTGGAGTTGTGCATGGGGTGTGTTTGGAACATTCTGTCACCAGCAGAGTCCAAAATTCAGCCGTTCCCCATCTCAGCCCAGGAAGCAGATAGAACCGGTTTTGTGGTGCCTTTCAGCTGCCTACCGGGGTAGTGTAAAAACTACCAACAGAACTCGTTTCTGGCACCTTCCCCGGTGGAGTTGTGCATGGGGTGTGTTTGGAACATTTTGTCACCAGCCGAGTCCAAAATTCAGCCGTTCCCCATCTCAGCCCAGAAAGCAGGTAGAACAAGTTTTGTGGTGCCTTTCAGCTGCCAACCGGGGTAGTATAAATCTACCAACAGAACTCGTTTCTGGCACCTTCCCCGGAGGAGTTGTGCATGGGGTGTGTTTGGAACATTTTGTCACCAGCCGAGTCCAAAACTCAGCGATTCCCCATCTCAGCCCAGAAAGCAGGTAGAAAAACAAGTTTTGTGGTGCCTTTCAGCTGCCTACCGGGGTACTGTAAAAACTACCAACAGAACTCGATTTTGGCACCTTCCCCGGTGGAGTTGTGCATGGGGTGTGTTTGGAACATTCTGTCACCAGCCGAGTCCAAAATTCAGCCGTTCCCCATCTCAGCCCAGAAAGCAGGTAGAACAAGTTTTGTGGTGCCTTTCAGCTGCCTACCGGGGTAGTGTAGAAACTACCAACAGAACTCCTTTCTGGCACCTTCCCCGGTGGAGTTGTGCATGGGGTGTGTTTGGAACATTTTGTCACCAGCCGAGTCCAAAACTCAGCGATTCCCCATCTCAGCCCAGAAAGCAGGTAGAACAAGTTTTGTGGTGCCTTTCAGCTGCCTACCGGGGTAGTGTAGAAACTACCAACAGAACTCCTTTCTGGCACCTTCCCCGGTGGAGTTGTGCATGGGGTGTGTTTGGAACATTTTGTCAACAGCCGAGTCCAAAATTCAGCGATTCCCCATCTCAGCCCAGAAAGCAGGTAGAACAAGTTTTGTGGTGCCTTTCAGCTGCCTACCGGGGTACTGTAAAAACTACCAACAGAACTCCTTTCTGGCACCTTCCCCGGTGGAGTTGTGCATGGGGTGTGTTTGGAACATTTTGTCACCAGCCGAGTCCAAAATTCAGCCGTTCCCCATCTCTAGCCCAGGAAGCAGGTAGAACCGGTTTTGTGGTGCCTTTCAGCTGCCTACCGGGGTAGTGTAAAAACTACCAACAGAACTCGTTTCTGGCACCTTCCCCGGAGGAGTTGTGCATGGGGTGTGTTTGGAACATTTTGTCACCAGCCGAGTCCAAAACTCATTGATTCCCCATCTCAGCCCAGAAAGCAGGTAGAACAAGTTTTGTGGTGCCTTTCAGCTGCCTACCGGGGTAGTGTAGAAACTACCAACAGAACTCGATTTTGGCACCTTCCCCGGTGGAGGTGTGCATGGGGTGTGTTTGGAACATTTTGTCACCAGCCGAGTCCAAAACTCAGCGATTCCCCATCTCAGCCCAGAAAGCAGGTAGAAAAACAAGTTTTGTGGTGCCTTTCAGCTGCCTGCCGGGGTAGTGTAAAAACTACCAACAGAACTCGTTTCTGGCACCTTCCCCGGCGGAGTTGTGCATGGGGTGTGTTTTGAACATTCTGTCACCAGCAGAGTCCAAAATTCAGCTGTTCCCTATCTCTAGCCCAGGAAGCAACTAGAACCGGTTTAGTGGTGCCTTTCAGCTGCCTACCGGGGTAGTGTAAAAACTACCAACAGAACTCGATTTTGGCACCTTCCGCGGTGGAGTTGTGCATGGGGTGTGTTTGGAACATTCTGTCACCAGCAGAGTCCAAAATTCAGCCGTTCCCCATCTCAGCCCAGAAAGCAGGTATAAGCAAGTTTTGTGGTGCCTTTCAGCTGCCTACCAGGGTAGTGTAAAAACTACCAACAGAACTCGCTTCTGGCACCTTCCCCGGTGGAGTTGTGCATGGGGTGTGTTTGGAACATTTTGTCACCAGCCGAGTCCAAAATTCAGCTGTTCCCCATCTCAGCCCAGAAAGCAGGTAGAAAAACTTTTGTGGTGCCTTTCTCTTGCCTACCGGGGTAGTGTAAAAACTACCAACAGAACTCATTTCTGGCACCTTCCCCGGTGGAGTTGTGCATGGGGTGTGTTTGGAACATTTTGTCAACAGCCGAGTCCAAAACTCAGCGATTCCCCATCTCAGCCCAGAAAGCAGGTAGAACAAGTTTTGTGGTGCCTTTCAGCTGCCAATCGGGGGAGTGTAAAAACTACCAACAGAACTCATTTCTGGCACCTTCCCCGGTGGAGTTGTGCATGGGGTGTGTTTGGAACATTCTGTCACCAGCCGAGTCCAAAATTCAGCCGTTCCCCATCTCAGCCCAGAAAGCAGGTAGAACAAGTTTTGTGGTGCCTTTCAGCTGCCTACCGGGGTAGTGTAGAAACTACCAACAGAACTCCTTTCTGGCACCTTCCCCGGTGGAGTTGTGCATGGGGTGTGTTTGGAACATTTTGTCAACAGCCGAGTCCAAAACTCAGCGATTCCCCATCTCAGCCCAGAAAGCAGGTAGAACAAGTTTTGTGGTGCCTTTCAGCTGCCTACCGGGGTAGTGTAGAAACTACCAACAGAACTCCTTTCTGGCACCTTCCCCGGTGGAGTTGTGCATGGGGTGTGTTTGGAACATTTTGTCAACAGCCGAGTCCAAAATTCAGCGATTCCCCATCTCAGCCCAGAAAGCAGGTAGAACAAGTTTTGTGGTGCCTTTCAGCTGCCTACCGGGGTACTGTAAAAACTACCAACAGAACTCCTTTCTGGCACCTTCCCCGGTGGAGTTGTGCATGGGGTGTGTTTGGAACATTTTGTCACCAGCCGAGTCCAAAATTCAGCCGTTCCCCATCTCAGCCCAGAAAGCAGGTAGAACCGGTTTTGTGGTGCCTTTCAGCTGCCTACCGGGGTAGTGTAAAAACTACCAACAGAACTCGTTTCTGGCACCTTCCCCGGAGGAGTTGTGCATGGAGTGTGTTTGGAACATTTTGTCACCAGCCGAGTCCAAAACTCATTGATTCCCCATCTCAGCCCAGAAAGCAGGTAGAACAAGTTTTGTGGTGCCTTTCAGCTGCCAACCGGGGTAGTGTAAAAACTACAAACAGAACTCATTTCTGGCACCTTCCCCGGTGGAGTTGTGCATGGGGTGTGTTTGGAACATTTTGTCACCAGCCGAGTCCAAAATTCAGCCGTTCCCCATCTCAGCCCAGAAAGCAGGTAGAACAAGTTTTGTGGTGCCTTTCTCTTGCCTACCGGGGTACTGTAAAAACTACCAACAGAACTCGTTTCTGGCACCTTCCCCGGTGGAGTTGTGCATGGGGTGTGTTTGGAACATTTTGTCAGCAGCCGAGTCCAAAACTCAGCGATTCCCCATCTCAGCCCAGAAAGCAGGTAGAACAAGTTTTGTGGTGCCTTTCAGCTGCCTACCGGGGTACTGTAAAAACTACCAACAGAACTCGATTTTGGCACCTTCCCCGGTGGAGTTGTGCATGGGGTGTGTTTGGAACATTTTGTCACCAGCCGAGTCCAAAACTCAGCGATTCCCCATCTCAGCCCAGAAAGCAGGTAGAAAAACAAGTTTTGTGGTGCCTTTCAGCTGCCTACCGGGGTAGTGTAAAAACTACCAGCAGAACTCGTTTCTGGCACCTTCCCCGGTGGAGTTGTGCATGGGGTGTGTTTGGAACATTTTGTCACCAGCCGAGTCCAAAATTCAGCCGTTCCCCATCTCAGCCCAGAAAGCAGGTATGAACAAGTTTTGTGGTGCCTTTCAGCTGCCTACCGGGGTAGTGTAAAAACTACCAACAGAACTCGTTTCTGGCACCTTCCCCGGAGGAGTTGTGCATGGGGTGTGTTTGGAACATTTTGTCAACAGCCGAGTCCAAAACTCAGCGATTCCCCATCTCAGCCCAGAAAGCAGGTAGAACAAGTTTTGTGGTGCCTTTCAGCTGCCTACCGGGGTAGTGTAGAAACTACCAACAGAACTCCTTTCTGGCACCTTCCCCGGTGGAGTTGTGCATGGGGTGTGTTTGGAACATTTTGTCAACAGCCGAGTCCAAAATTCAGCTGTTCCCCATCTCAGCCCAGAAAGCAGGTAGAAAAACTTTTGTGCTGCCTTTCTCTTGCCTACCGGGGTACTGTAAGAACTACCAACAGAACTCGTTTCTGGCACCTTCCCCGGTGGAGTTGTGCATGGGGTGTGTTTGGAACATTTTGTCACCAGCCGAGTCCAAAATTCAGCTGTTCCCCATCTCTAGCCCAGAAAGCAGGTAGAAAAACTTTTGTGGTGCCTTTCTCTTGCCTACCGGGGTAGTGTAAAAACTACCAAAAGAACTCATTTCTGGCACCTTCCCCGGTGGAGTTGTGCATGGGGTGTGTTTGGAACATTTTGTCACCAGCTGAGTCCAAAATTCAGCCGTTCCCCATCTCAGCCCAGAAAGCAGGTAGAACAAGTTTTGTGGTGCCTTTCAGGTGCCTACCGGGGTAGTGTAAAAACTACCAACAGAACTTGTTTCTGGCACCTTCCCCGGTGGAGTTGTGCATGGGGTGTGTTTGGAACATTTTGTCAGCAGCTGAGTCCAAAATTCAGCTGTTCCCCATCACAGCACAGAATGCAGGTAGAACAAGTTTTGTGGTGCCTTTCAGCTGCCTACCGGGGTAGTGTAAAAACTACCAACAGAACTCGTTTCTGGCACCTTCCCCGGTGGAGTTGTGCATGGCGTGTGTTTGGAACATTCTGTCAGCAGCCGAATCCAAAATTCAGCTGTTCCCCATCTCTAGCCCAGGAAGCAGATAGAACCGGTTTGTGGTGCCTTTCAGCTGCCTACCGGGGTAGTGTAAAAACTACCAACAGAACTCGTTTCTGGCACCTTCCCCGGTGGAGTTGTGCATGGCGTGTGTTTGGAACATTTTGTCACCAGCCGAGTCCAAAATTCAGCCGTTCCCCATCTCAGCCCAGAAAGCAGGTATGAACAACTTTTGTGGTGCCTTTCTCTTGCCTACCGGGGTAGTGTAAAAACTACCAACAGAACTCGTTTCTGGCACCTTCCCCGGTGGAGTTGTGCATGGGGTGTGTTTGGAACATTTTGTCACCAGCCGAGTCCAAAATTCAGCTGTTCCCCATCTCTAGCCCAGAAAGCAGGTAGAAAAACTTTTGTGGTGCCTTTCTCTTGCCTACCGGGGTAGTGTAAAAACTACCAAAAGAACTCATTTCTGGCACCTTCCCCGGTGGAGTTGTGCATGGGGTGTGTTTGGAACATTTTGTCACCAGCTGAGTCCAAAATTCAGCCGTTCCCCATCTCAGCCCAGAAAGCAGGTAGAACAAGTTTTGTGGTGCCTTTCAGCTGCCTACCGGGGTAGTGTAAAAACTACCAACAGAACTTGTTTCTGGCACCTTCCCCGGTGGAGTTGTGCATGGGGTGTGTTTGGAACATTTTGTCAGCAGCTGAGTCCAAAATTCAGCTGTTCCCCATCACAGCACAGAATGCAGGTAGAACAAGTTTTGTGGTGCCTTTCAGCTGCCTACCGGGGTACTGTAAAAACTACCAACAGAACTCGTTTCTGGCACCTTCCCCGGTGGAGTTGTGCATGGCGTGTGTTTGGAACATTCTGTCAGCAGCCGAATCCAAAATTCAGCTGTTCCCCATCTCTAGCCCAGAAAGCAGATAGAACCGGTTTTGTGGTGCCTTTCAGCTGCCTACCGGGGTAGTGTAAAAACTACCAACAGAACTCGTTTCTGGCACCTTCCCCGGTGGAGTTGTGCATGGGGTGTGTTTGGAACATTTTGTCACCAGCCGAGTCCAAAATTCAGCCGTTCCCCATCTCAGCCCAGAAAGCAGGTATGAACAACTTTTGTGGTGCCTTTCTCTTGCCTACCGGGGTAGTGTAAAAACTACCAACAGAACTCGTTTCTGGCACCTTCCCCGATGGAGTTGTGCATGGGGTGTGTTTGGAACATTTTGTCACCAGCCGAGTCCAAAATTCAGCTGTTCCCCATCTCTAGCCCAGGAAGCAGATAGACCGGTTTTGTGGTGCCTTTCAGCTGCCTACCGGGGTAGTGTAAAAACTACCAACAGAACTCCTTTCTGGCACCTTCCCCGGTGGAGTTGTGCATGGGGTGTGTTTGGAACATTTTGTCACCAGCCGAGTTTAAAATTCAGCCGTTCCCCATCTCAGCCCAGAAAGCAGGTATGAACAAGTTTTGTGGTGCCTTTCAGCTGCCTACCGGGGTAGTGTAAAAACTACCAACAGAACTCGTTTCTGGCACCTTCCCCGGTGGAGTTGTGCATGGGGTGTGTTTGGAACATTTTGTCACCAGCCGAGTCCAAAACTCAGCGATTCCCCATCTCAGCCCAGAAAGCAGGTAGAACAAGTTTTGTGGTGCCTTTCAGCTGCCTACCGGGGTAGTGTAGAAACTACCAACAGAACTCCTTTCTGGCACCTTCCCCGGTGGAGTTGTGCATGGGGTGTGTTTGGAACATTTTGTCAACAGCCGAGTCCAAAACTCAGCGATTCCCCATCTCAGCCCAGAAAGCAGGTAGAACAAGTTTTGTGGTGCCTTTCAGCTGCCTACCGGGGTAGTGTAGAAACTACCAACAGAACTCGATTTTGGCACCTTCCCCGGTGGAGTTGTGCATGGGGTGTGTTTGGAACATTTTGTCACCAGCCGAGTCCAAAACTCAGCGATTCCCCATCTCAGCCCAGAAAGCAGGTAGAAAAACAAGTTTTGTGGTGCCTTTCAGCTGCCTACCGGGGTAGTGTAAAAACTACCAACAGAACTCGTTTCTGGCACCTTCCCCGGCGGAGTTGTTCATGGGGTGTGTTTTGAACATTCTGTCACCAGCAGAGTCCAAAATTCAGCTGTTCCCTATCTCTAGCCCAGGAAGCAACTAGAACCGGTTTAGTGGTGCCTTTCAGCTGCCTACCGGGGTACTGTAAAAACTACCAACAGAACTCGATTTTGGCACCTTCCTCGGTGGAGTTGTGCATGGCGTGTGTTTGGAACATTCTGTCAGCAGCCGAATCCAAAATTCAGCTGTTCCCCATCTCTAGCCCAGGAAGCAGATAGAACCGGTTTTGTGGTGCCTTTCAGCTGCCTACCGGGGTAGTGTAAAAACTACCAACAGAACTCGTTTCTGGCACCTTCCCCGGTGGAGTTGTGCATGGCGTGTGTTTGGAACATTTTGTCACCAGCCGAGTCCAAAATTCAGCCGTTCCCCATCTCAGCCCAGAAAGCAGGTATGAACAACTTTTGTGGTGCCTTTCTCTTGCCTACCGGGGTAGTGTAAAAACTACCAACAGAACTCGTTTCTGGCACCTTCCCCGATGGAGTTGTGCATGGGGTGTGTTTGGAACATTTTGTCACCAGCCGAGTCCAAAATTCAGCTGTTCCCCATCTCTAGCCCAGGAAGCAGATAGACCGGTTTTGTGGTGCCTTTCAGCTGCCTACCGGGGTAGTGTAAAAACTACCAACAGAACTCCTTTCTCGCACCTTACCCGGTGGAGTTGTGCATGGGGTGTGTTTGGAACATTTTGTCACCAGCCGAGTTTAAAATTCAGCCGTTCCCCATCTCAGCCCAGAAAGCAGGTATGAACAAGTTTTGTGGTGCCTTTCAGCTGCCTACCGGGGTAGTGTAAAAACTACCAACAGAACTCGTTTCTGGCACCTTCCCCGGTGGAGTTGTGCATGGGGTGTGTTTGGAACATTTTGTCACCAGCCGAGTCCAAAAGTCAGCGATTCCCCATCTCAGCCCAGAAAGCAGGTAGAACAAGTTTTGTGGTGCCTTTCAGCTGCCTACCGGGGTAGTGTAGAAACTACCAACAGAACTCCTTTCTGGCACCTTCCCCGGTGGAGTTGTGCATGGGGTGTGTTTGGAACATTTTGTCAACAGCTGAGTCCAAAACTCAGCGATTCCCCATCTCAGCCCAGAAAGCAGGTAGAACAAGTTTTGTGGTGCCTTTCAGCTGCCTACCGGGGTAGTGTAGAAACTACCAACAGAACTCGATTTTGGCACCTTCCCCGGTGGAGGTGTGCATGGGGTGTGTTTGGAACATTTTGTCACCAGCCGAGTCCAAAACTCAGCGATTCCCCATCTCAGCCCAGAAAGCAGGTAGAAAAACAAGTTTTGTGGTGCCTTTCTCTTGCCTACCGGGGTAGTGTAAAAACTACCAACAGAACTCGTTTCTGGCACCTTCCCCGGCGGAGTTGTGCATGGGGTGTGTTTTGAACATTCTGTCACCAGCAGAGTCCAAAATTCAGCTGTTCCCTATCTCTAGCCCAGGAAGCAACTAGAACCGGTTTAGTGGTGCCTTTCAGCTGCCTACCGGGGTACTGTAAAAACTACCAACAGAACTCGATTTTGGCACCTTCCTCGGTGGAGTTGTGCATGGGGTGTGTTTGGAACATTCTATCACCAGCCGAGTCCAAAATTCAGCCGATCCCCATCTCAGCCCAGAAAGCAGGTATAAGCAAGTTTTGTGGTGCCTTTCAGCTGCCTACCAGGGTAGTGTAAAAACTACCAACAGAACTCGCTTCTGGCACCTTCCCCGGTGGAGTTGTGCATGGGGTGTGTTTGGAACATTTTGTCAACAGCCGAGTCCAAAATTCAGCTGTTCCCCATCTCAGCCCAGAAAGCAGGTAGAAAAACTTTTGTGGTGCCTTTCTCTTGCCTACCGGGGTAGTGTAAAAACTACCAACAGAACTCATTTCTGGCACCTTCCTTGGTGGAGTTGTGCATGGGGTGTGTTTGGAACATTCTGTCACCAGCCGAGTCCAAAATTCAGCCGTTCCCCATCTCAGCCCAGAAAGCAGGTATGAACAAGTTTTGTGGTGCCTTTCTCTTGCCTACTGGGGTAGTGTAAAAACTACCAACAGAACTCATTTCTGGCACCTTCCCCGGTGGAGTTGTGCATGGGGTGTGTTTGGAACATTCTGTCACCAGCAGAGTCCAAAATTCAGCCGTTCCCCATCTCAGCCCAGGAAGCAGATAGAACCGGTTTTGTGGTGCCTTTCAGCTGCCTACCGGGGTAGTGTAAAAACTACCAACAGAACTCGTTTCTGGCACCTTCCCCGGTGGAGTTGTGCATGGGGTGTGTTTGGAACATTTTGTCACCAGCCGAGTCCAAAATTCAGCCGTTCCCCATCTCAGCCCAGAAAGCAGGTATGAACAAGTTTTGTGGTGCCTTTCAGCTGCCTACCGGGGTAGTGTAAAAACTACCAACAGAACACGTTTCTGGCACCTTCCCCGGTGGAGTTGTGCATGGGGTGTGTTTGGAACATTTTGTCACCAGCCGAGTCCAAAATTCAGCTGTTCCCCATCTCTAGCCCAGGAAGCAGATAGAACCGGTTTTGTGGTGCCTTTCAGCTGCCTACCGGGGTAGTGTAAAAACTACCAACAGAACTCGTTTCTGGCACCTTCCCCGGTGGAGTTGTGCATGGGGTGTGTTTGGAACATTCTGTCACCAGCCGAGTCCAAAATTCAGCCGTTCCCCATCTCAGCCCAGAAAGCAGGTATGAACAAGTTTTGTGGTGCCTTTCAGCTGCCTACCGGGGTAGTCTAAAAACTACCAACAGAACTCGTTTCTGGCACCTTCCCCGGAGGAGTTGTGCATGGGGTGTGTTTGGAACATTTTGTCAGCAGCCGAGTCCAAAACTCAGCTGTTCCCCATCTCAGCCCAGAAAGCAGGTAGAAAAACTTTTGTGGTGCCTTTCTCTTGCCTACCGGGGTACTGTAAAAACTACCAACAGAACTCATTTCTGGCACCTTCCCCGGTGGAGTTGTGCATGGGGTGTGTTTGGAACATTTTGTCACCAGCCGAGTCCAAAATTCAGCCGTTCCCCATCTCAGCCCAGAAAGCAGGTAGAACAAGTTTTGTGGTGCCTTTCAGCTGCCTACCGGGGTAGTTTAAACCTACCAACAGAACTCGTTTCTGGCACCTTCCCCGGTGGAGTTGTGCATGGGGTGTGTTTGGAACATTTTGTCACCAGCCGAGTCCAAAATTCAGCTGTTCCCCATCTCAGCCCAGAAAGCAGGTAGAACAAGTTTTGTGGTGCCTTTCAGCTGCCTACCGGGGTACTGTAAGAACTACCAACAGAACTCCTTTCTGGCACCTTCCCCGGTGGAGTTGTGCATGGGGTGTGTTTGGAACATTTTGTCACCATCCGAGTCCAAAATTCAGCGATTCCCCATCTCAGCCCAGAAAGCAGGTAGATCAAGTTTTGTGGTGCCTTTCAGCTGCCAACCGGGGTAGTGTAAAAACTACCAACAGAACTCGTTTCTGGCACCTTCCCCGGAGGAGTTGTGCATGGGGTGTGTTTGGAACATTTTGTCACCAGCCGAGTCCAAAACTCATTGATTCCCCATCTCAGCCCAGAAAGCAGGTAGAACAAGTTTTGTGGTGCCTTTCTCTTACCTATCGGGGTACTGTAAAAATAACAAACAGAACTCATTTCTGGCACCTTCCCCGGTGGAGGTGTGCATGGGGTGTGTTTGGAACATTTTGTCACCAGCCGAGTCCAAAATTCAGCCGTTCCCCATCTCAGCCCAGAAAGCAGGTAGAACAAGTTTTGTGGTGCCTTTCAGCTGCCTACCGGGGTAGTGTAGAAACTACCAACAGAACTCGTTTCTGGCACCTTCCCCGGTGGAGTTGTGCATGGGGTGTGTTTGGAACATTCTGTCACCAGCCGAGTCCAAAATTCAGCGGTTCCCCATCTCAGCCCAGAAAGCAGGTAGAACAAGTTTTGTGGTGCCTTTCTCTTGCCTACCAGGGGTAGTGTAAAAACTACCAACAGAACTCGTTTCTGGCACCTTCCCCGGTGGAGTTGTGCATGGGGTGTGTTTGGAACATTTTGTCAGCAGCCGAGTCCAAAACTCAGCGATTCCCCATCTCAGCCCAGAAAGCAGGTAGAACAAGTTTTGTGGTGCCTTTCAGCTGCCTACCGGGGTACTGTAAAAACTACCAACAGAACTCGATTTTGGCACCTTCCCCGGTGGAGTTGTGCATGGGCTGTGCTTGGAACATTCTGTCACCAGCCGAGTCCAAAATTCAGCTGTTCCCCATCTCTAGCCCAGGAAGCAGATAGAACCGGTTTTGTGGTGCCTTTCAGCTGCCAACCGGGGTAGTGTAAAAACTACCAACAGAACTCGTTTCTGGCACCTTCCCCGGTGGAGTTGTGCATGGCGTGTGTTTGGAACATTCTGTCACCAGCAGAGTCCAAAATTCAGCTGTTCCCCATCTCTAGCCCAGGAAGCAGATAGAACCGGTTTTGTGGTGCCTTTCAGCTGCCAACCGGGGTAGTGTAAAAACTACCAACAGAACTCGTTTCTGGCACCTTCCCCGGTGGAGGTGTGCATGGGGTGTGTTTGGAACATTTTGTCACCAGCCGAGTCCAAAATTCAGCCGTTCCCCATCTCAGCCCAGAAAGCAGGTATGAACAAGTTTTGTGGTGCCTTTCAGCTGCCTACCGGGGTAGTGTAAAAACTACCAACAGAACTCGTTTCTGGCACCTTCCCCGGTGGAGGTGTGCATGGGGTGTGTTTGGAACATTTTGTCACCAGCTGAGTCCAAAATTCAGCTGTTCCCCATCTCAGCCCAGAAAGCAGGTAGAACAAGTTTTGTGGTGCCTTTCAGCTGCCTACCGGGGTAGTGTAAAAACTACCAACAGAACTCGTTTCTGGCACCTTCCCCGGTGGAGTTGTGCATGGGGTGTGTTTGGAACATTCTGTCACCAGCAGAGTCCAAAATTCAGCTGTTCCCTATCTCTAGCCCAGGAAGCAACTAGAACCGGTTTAGTGGTGCCTTTCAGCTGCCTACCAGGGTAGTGTAAAAACTACCAACAGAACTCGATTTTGGCACCTTCCTCGGTGGAGTTGTGCATGGGGTGTGTTTGGAACATTTTGTCACCAGACGAGTCCAAAATTCAGCCGTTCCCCATCTCAGCCCAGAAAGCAGGTATGAACAAGTTTTGTAGTGCCTTTCAGCTGCCTACCGGGGTAGTGTAAAAACTACCAACAGAACTCGTTTCTGGCACCTTCCCCGGTGGAGTTGTGCATGGGGTGTGTTTGGAACATTTTGTCAGCAGCCGAGTCCAAAACTCGGCCGTTCCCCATCTCAGCCCAGAAAGCAGGTATGAACAAGTTTTGTGGTGCCTTTCAGCTGCCAACCGGGGTAGTGTAAAAACTACCAACAGAACTCGTTTCTGGCACCTTCCCCGGTGGAGTTGTGCATGGGGTGTGTTTGGAACATTTTGTCAACAGCCGAGTCCAAAATTCAGCTGTTCCCCATCTCAGCCCAGAAAGCAGGTAGAACAAGTTTTGTGGTGCCTTTCTCTTGCCTACCGGGGTACTGTAAAAACTACCAACAGAACTCGTTTCTGGCACCTTCCCCGGTGGAGTTGTGCATGGGGTGTGTTTGGAACATTTTGTCACCAGCCGAGTCCAAAACTCAGCGATTCCCCATCTCAGCCCAGAAAGCAGGTAGAACAAGTTTTGTGGTGCCTTTCAGCTGCCTACCGGGGTACTGTAAAAACTACCAACAGAACTCATTTCTGGCACCTTCCCCGGTGGAGTTGTGCATGGGGTGTGTTTGGAACATTCTGTCACCAGCCGAGTCCAAAACTCAGCGATTCCCCATCTCAGCCCAGAAAGCAGGTAGAACAAGTTTTGTGGTGCCTTTCAGCTGCCAACCGGGGTAGTTTAAATCTACCAACAGAACTCGTTTCTGGCACCTTCCCCGGAGGAGTTGTGCATGGGGTGTGTTTGGAACATTTTGTCACCAGCCGAGTCCAAAACTCATTGATTCCCCATCTCAGCCCAGAAAGCAGGTAGAACAAGTTTTGTGGTGCCTTTCAGCTGCCTACCGGGGTAGTGTAGAAACTACCAACAGAACTCGTTTCTGGCACCTTCCCCGGTGGAGTTGTGCATGGGGTGTGTTTGGAACATTCTGTCACCAGCCGAGTCCAAAACTCAGCGATTCCCCATCTCAGCCCAGAAAGCAGGTAGAACAAGTTTTGTGGTGCCTTTCAGCTGCCTACCGGGGTACTGTAAAAACTACCAACAGAACTCGATTTTGGCACCTTCCCCGGTGGAGTTGTGCATGGGGTGTGTTTGGAACATTCTGTCACCAGCCGAGTCCAAAATTCAGCCGTTCCCCATCTCAGCCCAGAAAGCAGGTATGAACAAGTTTTGTGGTGCCTTTCAGCTGCCTACCGGGGTAGTGTAAAAACTACCAACAGAACTCGTTTCTGGCACCTTCCCCGGTGGAGGTGTGCATGGGGTGTGTTTGGAACATTTTGTCACCAGCTGAGTCCAAAATTCAGCTGTTCCCCATCTCAGCCCAGAAAGCAGGTAGAACAAGTTTTGTGGTGCCTTTCAGCTGCCTGCCGGGGTAGTGTAAAAACTACCAACAGAACTCGTTTCTGGCACCTTCCCCGGTGGAGTTGTGCATGTGGTGTGTTTTGAACATTCTGTCACCAGCAGAGTCCAAAATTCAGCTGTTCCCTATCTCTAGCCCAGGAAGCAACTAGAACCGGTTTAGTGGTGCCTTTCAGCTGCCTACCAGGGTAGTGTAAAAACTACCAACAGAACTCGATTTTGGCACCTTCCTCGGTGGAGTTGTGCATGGGGTGTGTTTGGAACATTTTGTCACCAGACGAGTCCAAAATTCAGCCGTTCCCCATCTCAGCCCAGAAAGCAGGTATGAACAAGTTTTGTAGTGCCTTTCAGCTGCCTACCGGGGTAGTGTAAAAACTACCAACAGAACTCGTTTCTGGCACCTTCCCCGGTGGAGTTGTGCATGGGGTGTGTTTGGAACATTTTGTCACCAGCCGAGTTTAAAATTCAGCCGTTCCCCATCTCAGCCCAGAAAGCAGGTATGAACAAGTTTTGTGGTGCCTTTCAGCTGCCAACCGGGGTAGTGTAAAAACTACCAACAGAACTCGTTTCTGGCACCTTCCCCGGTGGAGTTGTGCATGGGGTGTGTTTGGAACATTTTGTCAACAGCCGAGTCCAAAATTCAGCTGTTCCCCATCTCAGCCCAGAAAGCAGGTAGAACAAGTTTTGTGGTGCCTTTCTCTTGCCTACCGGGGTACTGTAAAAACTACCAACAGAACTCGTTTCTGGCACCTTCCCCGGTGGAGTTGTGCATGGGGTGTGTTTGGAACATTTTGTCAGCAGCCGAGTCCAAAACTCAGCGATTCCCCATCTCAGCCCAGAAAGCAGGTAGAACAAGTTTTGTGGTGCCTTTCAGCTGCCTACCGGGGTACTGTAAAAACTACCAACAGAACTCGATTTTGGCACCTTCCCCGGTGGAGTTGTGCATGGGGTGTGTTTGGAACATTTTGTCAACAGCCGAGTCCAAAACTCAGCGATTCCCCATCTCAGCCCAGAAAGCAGGTAGAACAAGTTTTGTGGTGCCTTTCAGCTGCCAACCGGGGTAGTGTAAAAACTACCAACAGAACTCATTTCTGGCACCTTCCCCGGTGGAGTTGTGCATGGGGTGTGTTTGGAACATTCTGTCACCAGCAGAGTCCAAAATTCAGCCGTTCCCCATCTCAGCCCAGGAAGCAGATAGAACCGGTTTTGTGGTGCCTTTCAGCTGCCTACCGGGGTAGTGTAAAAACTACCAACAGAACTCGTTTCTGGCACCTTCCCCGGTGGAGTTGTGCATGGGGTGTGTTTGGAACATTTTGTCACCAGCCGAGTCCAAAACTCAGCGATTCCCCATCTCAGCCCAGAAAGCAGGTAGAACAAGTTTTGTGGTGCCTTTCAGCTGCCAACCGGGGTAGTTTAAATCTACCAACAGAACTCGTTTCTGGCACCTTCCCCGGAGGAGTTGTGCATGGGGTGTGTTTGGAACATTTTGTCACCAGCCGAGTCCAAAACTCATTGATTCCCCATCTCAGCCCAGAAAGCAGGTAGAACAAGTTTTGTGGTGCCTTTCAGCTGCCTACCGGGGTAGTGTAGAAACTACCAACAGAACTCGTTTCTGGCACCTTCCCCGGTGGAGTTGTGCATGGGGTGTGTTTGGAACATTCTGTCACCAGCCGAGTCCAAAATTCAGCGGTTCCCCATCTCAGCCCAGAAAGCAGGTAGAACAAGTTTTGTGGTGCCTTTCTCTTGCCTACCAGGGGTAGTGTAAAAACTACCAACAGAACTCGTTTCTGGCACCTTCCCCGGTGGAGTTGTGCATGGGGTGTGTTTGGAACATTTTGTCAGCAGCCGAGTCCAAAACTCAGCGATTCCCCATCTCAGCCCAGAAAGCAGGTAGAACAAGTTTTGTGGTGCCTTTCAGCTGCCTACCGGGGTACTGTAAAAACTACCAACAGAACTCGATTTTGGCACCTTCCCCGGTGGAGTTGTGCATGGGGTGTGTTTGGAACATTCTGTCACCAGCCGAGTCCAAAATTCAGCTGTTCCCCATCTCTAGCCCAGGAAGCAGATAGAACCGGTTTTGTGGTGCCTTTCAGCTGCCAACCGGGGTAGTGTAAAAACTACCAACAGAACTCGTTTCTGGCACCTTCCCCGGTGGAGTTGTGCATGGCGTGTGTTTGGAACATTCTGTCACCAGCAGAGTCCAAAATTCAGCTGTTCACCATCTCTAGCCCAGGAAGCAGATAGAACCGGTTTTGTGGTGCCTTTCAGCTGCCAACCGGGGTAGTGTAAAAACTACAAACAGAACTCGTTTCTGGCACCTTCCCCGGTGGAGTTGTGCATGGGGTGTGTTTGGAACTTTTTGTCACCAGCCGAGTCCAAAATTCAGCCGTTCCCCATCTCAGCCCAGAAAGCAGGTATGAACAAGTTTTGTGGTGCCTTTCAGCTGCCTACCGGGGTAGTGTAAAAACTACCAACAGAACTCGTTTCTGGCACCTTCCCCGGTGGAGTTGTGCATGGGGTGTGTTTTGAACATTCTGTCACCAGCCGAGTCCAAAATTCAGCTGTTCCCCATCTCAGCCCAGAAAGCAGGTAGAACAAGTTTTGTGGTGCCTTTCAGCTGCCTACCGGGGTAGTGTAAAAACTACCAACAGAACTCGTTTCTGGCACCTTCCCCGGTGGAGTTGTGCATGGGGTGTGTTTTGAACATTCTGTCACCAGCAGAGTCCAAAATTCAGCTGTTCCCTATCTCTAGCCCAGGAAGCAACTAGAACCGGTTTAGTGGTGCCTTTCAGCTGCCTACCGGGGTAGTGTAAAAACTACCAACAGAACTCGTTTCTGGCACCTTCCCCGGTGGAGTTGTGCATGGGGTGTGTTTGGAACATTTTGTCACCAGACGAGTCCAAAATTCAGCCGTTCCCCATCTCAGCCCAGGAAGCAGATAGAACCGGTTTTGTGGTGCCTTTCAGCTGCCTACCGGGGTAGTGTAAAAACTACCAACAGAACTCGTTTCTGGCACCTTCCCCGGTGGAGTTGTGCATGGGGTGTGTTTGGAACATTTTGTCAACAGCCGAGTCCAAAATTCAGCTGTTCCCCATCTCAGCCCAGAAAGCAGGTAGAACAAGTTTTGTGGTGCCTTTCTCTTGCCTACCGGGGTACTGTAAAAACTACCAACAGAACTCGTTTCTGGCACCTTCCCCGGTGGAGTTGTGCATGGGGTGTGTTTGGAACATTTTGTCAGCAGCCGAGTCCAAAACTCAGCGATTCCCCATCTCAGCCCAGAAAGCAGGTAGAACAAGTTTTGTGGTGCCTTTCAGCTGCCTACCGGGGTACTGTAAAAACTACCAACAGAACTCGATTTTGGCACCTTCCCCGGTGGAGTTGTGCATGGGGTGTGTTTGGAACATTCTGTCACCAGCCGAGTCCAAAATTCAGCTGTTCCCCATCTCTAGCCCAGGAAGCAGATAGAACCGGTTTTGTGGTGCCTTTCAGCTGCCAACCGGGGTAGTGTAAAAACTACCAACAGAACTCGTTTCTGGCACCTTCCCCGGTGGAGGTGTGCATGGGGTGTGTTTGGAACATTTTGTCACCAGCCGAGTCCAAAATCCAGCCGTTCCCCATCTCAGCCCAGAAAGCAGGTATGAACAACTTTTGTAGTGCCTTTCAGCTGCCTACCGGGGTAGTGTAAAAACTACCAACAGAACTCGTTTCTGGCACCTTCCCCGGTGGAGTTGTGCATGGGGTGTGTTTGGCACATTTTGTCACCAGCCGCGTCCAAAATTCAGCCGTTCCCCATCTCAGCCCAGAAAGCAGGTATGAACAAGTTTTGTGGTGCCTTTCAGCTGCCTACCGGGGTAGTGTAAAAACTACCAACAGAACTCGTTTCTGGCACCTTCCCCGGTGGAGGTGTGCATGGGGTGTGTTTGGAACATTTTGTCACCAGCCAAGTCCAAAATTCAGCTGTTCCCCATCTCAGCCCAGAAAGCAGGTAGAACAAGTTTTGTGGTGCCTTTCAGCTGCCTACCGGGGTAGTGTAAAAACTACCAACAGAACTCGTTTCTGGCACCTTCCCCGGTGGAGTTGTGCATGGGGTGTGTTTGGAACATTCTGTCACCAGCAGAGTCCAAAATTCAGCTGTTCCCTATCTCTAGCCCAGGAAGCAACTAGAACCGGTTTAGTGGTGCCTTTCAGCTGCCTACCAGGGTAGTGTAAAAACTACCAACAGAACTCGATTTTGGCACCTTCCTCGGTGGAGTTGTGCATGGGGTGTGTTTGGAACATTATGTCACCAGCAGAGTCCAAAATTCAGCTGTTCCCCATCTCAGCCCAGAAAGCAGGTAGAACAAGTTTTGTGGTGCCTTTCAGCTGCCTACCGGGGTAGTGTAAAAACTACCAACAGAACTCGTTTCTGGCACCTTCCCCGGTGGAGTTGTGCATGGGGTGTGTTTGGAACATTTTGTCAGCAGCCGAGTCCAAAATTCAGCTGTTCCCCATCTCTAACCCAGAAAGCAGGTAGAAAAACTTTTGTGGTGCCTTTCTCTTGCCTACCGGGGTAGTGTAAAAACTACCAAAAGAACTCATTTCTGGCACCTTCCCCGGTGGAGTTGTGCATGGGGTGTGTTTGGAACATTTTGTCACCAGCTGAGTCCAAAATTCAGCCGTTCCCCATCTCAGCCCAGAAAGCAGGTAGAACAAGTTTTGTGGTGCCTTTCAGCTGCCTACCGGGGTAGTGTATAAACTACCAACAGAACTTGTTTCTGGCACCTTCCCCGGTGGAGTTGTGCATGGGGTGTGTTTGGAACATTTTGTCAGCAGCTGAGTCCAAAATTCAGCTGTTTCCCATCTCTAGCCCAGGAAGCAGGTAGAACAAGTTTTGTGGTGCCTTTCAGCTGCCTACCGGGGTAGTGTAAAAACTACCAACAGAACTCGTTTTTGGCACCTTCCCCGGTGGAGTTATGCATGGGGTGTGTTTGGAACATTTTGTCACCAGCCATGTCCAAAATTCAGCCGTTCCCCATATCAGCCCAGAAAGCAGGTAGAACAAGTTTTGTGGTGCCTTTCAGCTGCCAACCGGGGTAGTGTAAAAACTACCAACAGAACTCGTTTCTGGCACCTTCCCCGGTGGAGGTGTGCATGGGGTGTGTTTGGAACATTTTGTCACCAGCCGAGTCCAAAACTCGGCCGTTTCCCAACTCAGCCCAGAAAGCAGGTAGAACAAGTTTTGTGGTGCCTTTCAGCTGCCAACCGGGGTAGTGTAAAAACTACCAACAGAACTCATTTCGGGCACCTTCCCCGGTGGAGTTGTGCATGGGGTGTGTTTGGAACATTCTGTCACCAGCAGAGTCCAAAATTCAGCCGTTCCCCATCTCAGCCCAGGAAGCAGATAGAACCGGTTTTGTGGTGCCTTTCAGTTGCCTACCGGGGTAGTGTAAAAACTACCAACAGAACTCGTTTCTGGCACCTTCCCCGGTGGAGTTGTGCATGGGGTGTGTTTGGAACATTTTGTCACCAGCCGAGTCCAAAACTCAGCGATTCCCCATCTCAGCCCAGAAAGCAGGTAGAACAAGTTTTGTGGTGCCTTTCAGCTGCCAACCGGGGTAGTTTAAATCTACCAACAGAACTCGTTTCTGGCACCTTCCCCGGAGGAGTTGTGCATGGGGTGTGTTTGGAACATTTTGTCACCAGCAGAGTCCAAAACTCATTGATTCCCCATCTCAGCCCAGAAAGCAGGTAGAACAAGTTTTGTGGTGCCTTTCAGCTGCCTACCGGGGTAGTGTAGAAACTACCAACAGAACTCGTTTCTGGCACCTTCCCCGGTGGAGTTGTGCATGGGGTGTGTTTGGAACATTCTGTCACCAGCCGAGTCCAAAATTCAGCGGTTCCCCATCTCAGCCCAGAAAGCAGGTAGAACAAGTTTTGTGGTGCCTTTCTCTTGCCTACCAGGGGTAGTGTAAAAACTACCAACAGAACTCGTTTCTGGCACCTTCCCCGGTGGAGTTGTGCATGGGGTGTGTTTGGAACATTTTGTCAGCAGCCGAGTCCAAAACTCAGCGATTCCCCATCTCAGCCCAGAAAGCAGGTAGAACAAGTTTTGTGGTGCCTTTCAGCTGCCTACCGGGGTACTGTAAAAACTACCAACAGAACTCGATTTTGGCACCTTCCCCGGTGGAGTTGTGCATGGGGTGTGTTTGGAACATTCTGTCACCAGCCGAGTCCAAAATTCAGCTGTTCCCCATCTCTAGCCCAGGAAGCAGATAGAACCGGTTTTGTGGTGCCTTTCAGCTGCCAACCGGGGTAGTGTAAAAACTACCAACAGAACTCGTTTCTGGCACCTTCCCCGGTGGAGTTGTGCATGGCGTGTGTTTGGAACATTCTGTCACCAGCAGAGTCCAAAATTCAGCTGTTCCCCATCTCTAGCCCAGGAAGCAGATAGAACCGGTTTTGTGGTGCCTTTCAGCTGCCAACCGGGGTAGTGTAAAAACTACAAACAGAACTCGTTTCTGGCACCTTCCCCGGTGGAGTTGTGCATGGGGTGTGTTTGGAACATTTTGTCACCAGCCGAGTCCAAAATTCAGCCGTTCCCCATCTCAGCCCAGAAAGCAGGTATGAACAAGTTTTGTGGTGCCTTTCAGCTGCCTACCGGGGTAGTGTAAAAACTACCAACAGAACTCGTTTCTGGCACCTTCCCCGGTGGAGGTGTGCATGGGGTGTGTTTGGAACATTTTGTCACCAGCCGAGTCCAAAATTCAGCTGTTCCCCATCTCAGCCCAGAAAGCAGGTAGAACAAGTTTTGTGGTGCCTTTCAGCTGCCTACCGGGGTAGTGTAAAAACTACCAACAGAACTCGTTTCTGGCACCTTCCCCGGTGGAGTTGTGCATGTGGTGTGTTTTGAACATTCTGTCACCAGCAGAGTCCAAAATTCAGCTGTTCCCTATCTCTAGCCCAGGAAGCAACTAGAACCGGTTTAGTGGTGCCTTTCAGCTGCCTACCAGGGTAGTGTAAAAACTACCAACAGAACTCGATTTTGGCACCTTCCTCGGTGGAGTTGTGCATGGGGTGTGTTTGGAACATTTTGTCACCAGACGAGTCCAAAATTCAGCCGTTCCCCATCTCAGCCCAGAAAGCAGGTATGAACAAGTTTTGTAGTGCCTTTCAGCTGCCTACCGGGGTAGTGTAAAAACTACCAACAGAACTCGTTTCTGGCACCTTCCCCGGTGGAGTTGTGCATGGGGTGTGTTTGGAACATTTTGTCAGCAGCCGAGTCCAAAATTCAGCCGTTCCCCATCTCAGCCCAGAAAGCAGGTATGAACATGTTTTGTGGTGCCTTTCAGCTGCCAACCGGGGTAGTGTAGAAACTACCAACAGAACTCGTTTCTGGCACCTTCCCCGGTGGAGTTGTGCATGGGGTGTGTTTGGAACATTTTGTCAACAGCCGAGTCCAAAATTCAGCTGTTCCCCATCTCAGCCCAGAAAGCAGGTAGAACAAGTTTTGTGGTGCCTTTCTCTTGCCTACCGGGGTACTGTAAAAACTACCAACAGAACTCGTTTCTGGCACCTTCCCCGGTGGAGTTGTGCATGGGGTGTGTTTGGAACATTTTGTCAGCAGCCGAGTCCAAAACTCAGCGATTCCCCATCTCAGCCCAGAAAGCAGGTAGAACAAGTTTTGTGGTGCCTTTCAGCTGCCTACCGGGGTACTGTAAAAACTACCAACAGAACTCGATTTTGGCACCTTCCCCGGTGGAGTTGTGCATGGGGTGTGTTTGGAACATTCTGTCACCAGCCGAGTCCAAAATTCAGCTGTTCCCCATCTCTAGCCCAGGAAGCAGATAGAACCGGTTTTGTGGTGCCTTTCAGCTGCCTACCGGGGTAGTGTAAAAACTACCAACAGAACTCGTTTCTGGCACCTTCCCCGGTGGAGGTGTGCATGGGGTGTGTTTGGAACATTTTGTCACCAGCCGAGTCCAAAATCCAGCCGTTCCCCATCTCAGCCCAGAAAGCAGGTATGAACAAGTTTTGTAGTGCCTTTCAGCTGCCTACCGGGGTAGTGTAAAAACTACCAACAGAACTCGTTTCTGGCACCTTCCCCGGTGGAGTTGTGCATGGGGTGTGTTTGGCACATTTTGTCACCAGCCGCGTCCAAAATTCAGCCGTTCCCCATCTCAGCCCAGAAAGCAGGTATGAACAAGTTTTGTGGTGCCTTTCAGCTGCCTACCGGGGTAGTGTAAAAACTACCAACAGAACTCGTTTCTGGCACCTTCCCCGGTGGAGGTGTGCATGGGGTGTGTTTGGAACATTTTGTCACCAGCCAAGTCCAAAATTCAGCTGTTCCCCATCTCAGCCCAGAAAGCAGGTAGAACAAGTTTTGTGGTGCCTTTCAGCTGCCTACCGGGGTAGTGTAAAAACTACCAACAGAACTCGTTTCTGGCACCTTCCCCGGTGGAGTTGTGCATGGGGTGTGTTTGGAACATTCTGTCACCAGCAGAGTCCAAAATTCAGCTGTTCCCTATCTCTAGCCCAGGAAGCAACTAGAACCGGTTTAGTGGTGCCTTTCAGCTGCCTACCAGGGTAGTGTAAAAACTACCAACAGAACTCGATTTTGGCACCTTCCTCGGTGGAGTTGTGCATGGGGTGTGTTTGGAACATTATGTCACCAGCAGAGTCCAAAATTCAGCTGTTCCCCATCTCAGCCCAGAAAGCAGGTAGAACAAGTTTTGTGGTGCCTTTCAGCTGCCTACCGGGGTAGTGTAAAAACTACCAACAGAACTCGTTTCTGGCACCTTCCCCGGTGGAGTTGTGCATGGGGTGTGTTTGGAACATTTTGTCAGCAGCCGAGTCCAAAATTCAGCTGTTCCCCATCTCTAGCCCAGAAAGCAGGTAGAAAAACTTTTGTGGTGCCTTTCTCTTGCCTACCGGGGTAGTGTAAAAACTACCAAAAGAACTCATTTCTGGCACCTTCCCCGGTGGAGTTGTGCATGGGGTGTGTTTGGAACATTTTGTCACCAGCTGAGTCCAAAATTCAGCCGTTCCCCATCTCAGCCCAGAAAGCAGGTAGAACAAGTTTTGTGGTGCCTTTCAGCTGCCTACCGGGGTAGTGTATAAACTACCAACAGAACTTGTTTCTGGCACCTTCCCCGGTGGAGTTGTGCATGGGGTGTGTTTGGAACATTTTGTCAGCAGCTGAGTCCAAAATTCAGCTGTTCCCCATCTCTAGCCCAGGAAGCAGGTAGAACAAGTTTTGTGGTGCCTTTCAGCTGCCTACCGGGGTAGTGTAAAAACTACCAACAGAACTCGTTTTTGGCACCTTCCCCGGTGGAGTTGTGCATGGGGTGTGTTTGGAACATTTTGTCACCAGCCATGTCCAAAATTCAGCCGTTCCCCATCTCAGCCCAGAAAGCAGGTATGAACAACTTTTGTGGTGCCTTTCTCTTGCCTACCGGGGTAGTGTAAAAACTACCAACAGAACTCGTTTCTGGCACCTTCCCCGGTGGAGTTGTGCATGGGGTGTGTTTGGAACATTTTGTCACCAGCCGAGTCCAAAACTCGGCCGTTTCCCAACTCAGCCCAGAAAGCAGGTAGAACAAGTTTTGTGGTGCCTTTCAGCTGCCTACCGGGGTAGTGTAAAAACTACCAACAGAACTCGTTTCTGGCACCTTCCCCGGTGGAGTTGTGCATGGGGTGTGTTTGGAACATTCTGTCACCAGCCGAGTCCAAAATTCAGCTGTTCCCCATCTCAGCCCAGAAAGCAGGTAGAACAAGTTTTGTGGTGCCTTTCAGCTGCCTACCGGGGTAGTGTAAAAAGTACCAACAGAACTCGTTTCTGGCACCTTCCCCGGTGGAGCTGTGCATGGGGTGTGTTTGGAACATTTTGTCACCAGCCGAGTCCAAAATTCAGCCGTTCCCCATCTCAGCCCACAAAGCAGGTATGAACAAGTTTTGTGGTGCCTTTCTCTTGCCTACCAGGGTAGTGTAAAAACTACCAACAGAACTCGTTTCTGGCACCTTCCCCGGTGGAGTTGTGCATGGGGTGTGTTTGGAACATTTTGTCACCAGCCGAGTCCAAAACTCAGCGATTCCCCATCTCAGCCCAGAAAGCAGGTAGAACAAGTTTTGTGGTGCCTTTCAGCTGCCTACCGGGGTAGTGTAGAAACTACCAACAGAACTCGTTTCTGGCACCTTCCCCGGTGGAGTTGTGCATGGGGTGTGTTTGGAACATTCTGTCACCAGCCGAGTCCAAAATTCAGCGGTTCCCCATCTCAGCCCAGAAAGCAGGTAGAACAAGTTTTGTGGTGCCTTTCTCTTGCCTACCAGGGGTAGTGTAAAAACTACCAACAGAACTCGTTTCTGGCACCTTCCCCGGTGGAGTTGTGCATGGGGTGTGTTTGGAACATTTTGTCAGCAGCCGAGTCCAAAACTCAGCTGTTCCCCATCTCAGCCCAGAAAGCAGGTAGAACAAGTTTTGTGGTGCCTTTCAGCTGCCTACCGGGGTACTGTAAAAACTACCAACAGAACTCGATTTTGGCACCTTCCCCGGTGGAGTTGTGCATGGGGTGTGTTTGGAACATTCTGTCACCAGCCGAGTCCAAAATTCAGCTGTTCCCCATCTCTAGCCCAGGAAGCAGATAGAACCGGTTTTGTGGTGCCTTTCAGCTGCCAACCGGGGTAGTGTAAAAACTACCAACAGAACTCGTTTCTGGCACCTTCCCCGGTGGAGTTGTGCATGGCGTGTGTTTGGAACATTCTGTCACCAGCAGAGTCCAAAATTCAGCTGTTCACCATCTCTAGCCCAGGAAGCAGATAGAACCGGTTTTGTGGTGCCTTTCAGCTGCCAACCGGGGTAGTGTAAAAACTACAAACAGAACTCGTTTCTGGCACCTTCCCCGGTGGAGTTGTGCATGGGGTGTGTTTGGAACATTTTGTCACCAGCCGAGTCCAAAATTCAGCCGTTCCCCATCTCAGCCCAGAAAGCAGGTATGAACAAGTTTTGTGGTGCCTTTCAGCTGCCTACCGGGGTAGTGTAAAAACTACCAACAGAACTCGTTTCTGGCACCTTCCCCGGTGGAGTTGTGCATGGGGTGTGTTTGGAACATTTTGTCACCAGCCGAGTCCAAAATTCAGCTGTTCCCCATCTCAGCCCAGAAAGCAGGTAGAACAAGTTTTGTGGTGCCTTTCAGCTGCCTACCGGGGTAGTGTAAAAACTACCAACAGAACTCGTTTCTGGCACCTTCCCCGGTGGAGTTGTGCATGGGGTGTGTTTGGAACATTCTGTCACCAGCAGAGTCCAAAATTCAGCTGTTCCCTATCTCTAGCCCAGGAAGCAACTAGAACCGGTTTAGTGGTGCCTTTCAACTGCCTACCAGGGTAGTGTAAAAACTACCAACAGAACTCGATTTTGGCACCTTCCTCGGTGGAGTTGTGCATGGGGTGTGTTTGGAACATTTTGTCACCAGACGAGTCCAAAATTCAGCCGTTCCCCATCTCAGCCCAGAAAGCAGGTATGAACAAGTTTTGTAGTGCCTTTCAGCTGCCTACCGGGGTAGTGTAAAAACTACCAACAGAACTCGTTTCTGGCACCTTCCCCGGTGGAGTTGTGCATGGGGTGTGTTTGGAACATTTTGTCAGCAGCCGAGTCCAAAATTCAGCCGTTCCCCATCTCAGCCCAGAAAGCAGGTATGAACAAGTTTTGTGGTGCCTTTCAGCTGCCAACCGGGGTAGTGTAAAAACTACCAACAGAACTCGTTTCTGGCACCTTCCCCGGTGGAGTTGTGCATGGGGTGTGTTTGGAACATTTTGTCAACAGCCGAGTCCAAAATTCAGCTGTTCCCCATCTCAGCCCAGAAAGCAGGTAGAACAAGTTTTGTGGTGCCTTTCTCTTGCCTACCGGGGTACTGTAAAAACTACCAACAGAACTCGTTTCTGGCACCTTCCCCGGTGGAGTTGTGCATGGGGTGTGTTTGGAACATTTTGTCAGCAGCCGAGTCCAAAACTCAGCGATTCCCCATCTCAGCCCAGAAAGCAGGTAGAACAAGTTTTGTGGTGCCTTTCTCTTGCCTACCGGGGTACTGTAAAAACTACCAACAGAACTCGTTTCTGGCACCTTCCCCGGTGGAGGTGTGCATGGGGTGTGTTTGGAACATTTTGTCACCAGCCGAGTCCAAAATCCATCCGTTCCCCATCTCAGCCCAGAAAGCAGGTATGAACAAGTTTTGTAGTGCCTTTCAGCTGCCTACCGGGGTAGTGTAAAAACTACCAACAGAACTCGTTTCTGGCACCTTCCCCGGTGGAGTTGTGCATGGGGTGTGTTTGGCACATTTTGTCACCAGCCGCGTCCAAAATTCAGCCGTTCCCCATCTCAGCCCAGAAAGCAGGTATGAACAAGTTTTGTGGTGCCTTTCAGCTGCCTACCGGGGTAGTGTAAAAACTACCAACAGAACTCGTTTCTGGCACCTTCCCCGGTGGAGGTGTGCATGGGGTGTGTTTGGAACATTTTGTCACCAGACGAGTCCAAAATTCAGCCGTTCCCCATCTCAGCCCAGAAAGCAGGTATGAACAAGTTTTGTAGTGCCTTTCAGCTGCCTACCGGGGTAGTGTAAAAACTACCAACAGAACTCGTTTCTGGCACCTTCCCCGGTGGAGTTGTGCATGGGGTGTGTTTGGAACATTTTGTCAGCAGCCGAGTCCAAAATTCAGCCGTTCCCCATCTCAGCCCAGAAAGCAGGTATGAACAAGTTTTGTGGTGCCTTTCAGCTGCCAACCGGGGTAGTGTAAAAACTACCAACAGAACTCGTTTCTGGCACCTTCCCCGGTGGAGTTGTGCATGGGGTGTGTTTGGAACATTTTGTCAACAGCCGAGTCCAAAATTCAGCTGTTCCCCATCTCAGCCCAGAAAGCAGGTAGAACAAGTTTTGTGGTGCCTTTCTCTTGCCTACCGGGGTACTGTAAAAACTACCAACAGAACTCGTTTCTGGCACCTTCCCCGGTGGAGTTGTGCATGGGGTGTGTTTGGAACATTTTGTCAGCAGCCGAGTCCAAAACTCAGCGATTCCCCATCTCAGCCCAGAAAGCAGGTAGAACAAGTTTTGTGGTGCCTTTCTCTTGCCTACCGGGGTACTGTAAAAACTACCAACAGAACTCGTTTCTGGCACCTTCCCCGGTGGAGGTGTGCATGGGGTGTGTTTGGAACATTTTGTCACCAGCCGAGTCCAAAATCCATCCGTTCCCCATCTCAGCCCAGAAAGCAGGTATGAACAAGTTTTGTAGTGCCTTTCAGCTGCCTACCGGGGTAGTGTAAAAACTACCAACAGAACTCGTTTCTGGCACCTTCCCCGGTGGAGTTGTGCATGGGGTGTGTTTGGCACATTTTGTCACCAGCCGCGTCCAAAATTCAGCCGTTCCCCATCTCAGCCCAGAAAGCAGGTATGAACAAGTTTTGTGGTGCCTTTCAGCTGCCTACCGGGGTAGTGTAAAAACTACCAACAGAACTCGTTTCTGGCACCTTCCCCGGTGGAGGTGTGCATGGGGTGTGTTTGGAACATTTTGTCACCAGCCGAGTCCAAAATTCAGCTGTTCCCCATCTCAGCCCAGAAAGCAGGTAGAACAAGTTTTGTGGTGCCTTTCAGCTGCCTACCGGGGTAGTGTAAAAACTACCAACAGAACTCGTTTCTGGCACCTTCCCCGGTGGAGTTGTGCATGGGGTGTGTTTGGAACATTCTGTCACCAGCAGAGTCCAAAATTCAGCTGTTCCCTATCTCTAGCCCAGGAAGCAACTAGAACCGGTTTAGTGGTGCCTTTCAACTGCCTACCAGGGTAGTGTAAAAACTACCAACAGAACTCGATTTTGGCACCTTCCTCGGTGGAGTTGTGCATGGGGTGTGTTTGGAACATTTTGTCACCAGACGAGTCCAAAATTCAGCCGTTCCCCATCTCAGCCCAGAAAGCAGGTATGAACAAGTTTTGTAGTGCCTTTCAGCTGCCTACCGGGGGTAGTGTAAAAACTACCAACAGAACTCGTTTCTGGCACCTTCCCCGGTGGAGTTGTGCATGGGGTGTGTTTGGAACATTTTGTCAGCAGCCGAGTCCAAAATTCAGCCGTTCCCCATCTCAGCCCAGAAAGCAGGTATGAACAAGTTTTGTGGTGCCTTTCAGCTGCCAACCGGGGTAGTGTAAAAACTACCAACAGAACTCGTTTCTGGCACCTTCCCCGGTGGAGTTGTGCATGGGGTGTGTTTGGAACATTTTGTCAACAGCCGAGTCCAAAATTCAGCTGTTCCCCATCTCAGCCCAGAAAGCAGGTAGAACAAGTTTTGTGGTGCCTTTCTCTTGCCTACCGGGGTACTGTAAAAACTACCAACAGAACTCGTTTCTGGCACCTTCCCCGGTGGAGTTGTGCATGGGGTGTGTTTGGAACATTTTGTCAGCAGCCGAGTCCAAAACTCAGCGATTCCCCATCTCAGCCCAGAAAGCAGGTAGAACAAGTTTTGTGGTGCCTTTCTCTTGCCTACCGGGGTACTGTAAAAACTACCAACAGAACTCGTTTCTGGCACCTTCCCCGGTGGAGGTGTGCATGGGGTGTGTTTGGAACATTTTGTCACCAGCCGAGTCCAAAATCCATCCGTTCCCCATCTCAGCCCAGAAAGCAGGTATGAACAAGTTTTGTAGTGCCTTTCAGCTGCCTACCGGGGTAGTGTAAAAACTACCAACAGAACTCGTTTCTGGCACCTTCCCCGGTGGAGTTGTGCATGGGGTGTGTTTGGCACATTTTGTCACCAGCCGCGTCCAAAAGTCAGCCGTTCCCCATCTCAGCCCAGAAAGCAGGTATGAACAAGTTTTGTGGTGCCTTTCAGCTGCCTACCGGGGTAGTGTAAAAACTACCAACAGAACTCGTTTCTGGCACCTTCCCCGGTGGAGGTGTGCATGGGGTGTGTTTGGAACATTTTGTCACCAGCCAAGTCCAAAATTCAGCTGTTCCCCATCTCAGCCCAGAAAGCAGGTAGAACAAGTTTTGTGGTGCCTTTCAGCTGCCTACCGGGGTAGTGTAAAAACTACCAACAGAACTCGTTTCTGGCACCTTCCCCGGTGGAGTTGTGCATGGGGTGTGTTTGGAACATTCTGTCACCAGCAGAGTCCAAAATTCAGCTGTTCCCTATCTCTAGCCCAGGAAGCAACTAGAACCGGTTTAGTGGTGCCTTTCAGCTGCCTACCAGGGTAGTGTAAAAACTACCAACAGAACTCGATTTTGGCACCTTCCTCGGTGGAGTTGTGCATGGGGTGTGTTTGGAACATTATGTCACCAGCAGAGTCCAAAATTCAGCTGTTCCCCATCTCAGCCCAGAAAGCAGGTAGAACAAGTTTTGTGGTGCCTTTCAGCTGCCTACCGGGGTAGTGTAAAAACTACCAACAGAACTCGTTTCTGGCACCTTCCCCGGTGGAGTTGTGCATGGGGTGTGTTTGGAACATTTTGTCAGCAGCCGAGTCCAAAATTCAGCTGTTCCCCATCTCTAGCCCAGAAAGCAGGTAGAAAAACTTTTGTGGTGCCTTTCTCTTGCCTACCGGGGTAGTGTAAAAACTACCAAAAGAACTCATTTCTGGCACCTTCCCCGGTGGAGTTGTGCATGGGGTGTGTTTGGAACATTTTGTCACCAGCTGAGTCCAAAATTCAGCCGTTCCCCATCTCAGCCCAGAAAGCAGGTAGAACAAGTTTTGTGGTGCCTTTCAGCTGCCTACCGGGGTAGTGTATAAACTACCAACAGAACTTGTTTCTGGCACCTTCCCCGGTGGAGTTGTGCATGGGGTGTGTTTGGAACATTTTGTCAGCAGCTGAGTCCAAAATTCAGCTGTTCCCCATCTCTAGCCCAGGAAGCAGGTAGAACAAGTTTTGTGGTGCCTTTCAGCTGCCTACCGGGGTAGTGTAAAAACTACCAACAGAACTCGTTTTTGGCACCTTCCCCGGTGGAGTTGTGCATGGGGTGTGTTTGGAACATTTTGTCACCAGCCATGTCCAAAATTCAGCCGTTCCCCATATCAGCCCAGAAAGCAGGTAGAACAACTTTTGTGGTGCCTTTCAGCTGCCAACCGGGGTAGTGTAAAAACTACCAACAGAACTCGTTTCTGGCACCTTCCCCGGTGGAGGTGTGCATGGGGTGTGTTTGGAACATTTTGTCACCAGCCGAGTCCAAAACTCGGCCGTTTCCCAACTCAGCCCAGAAAGCAGGTAGAACAAGTTTTGTGGTGCCTTTCAGCTGCCTACCGGGGTAGTGTAAAAACTACCAACAGAACTCGTTTCTGGCACCTTCCCCGGTGGAGTTGTGCATGGGGTGTGTTTGGAACATTCTGTCACCAGCCGAGTCCAAAACTCAGCGATTCCCCATCTGAGCCCAGAAAGCAGGTAGAAAAACTTTTGTGGTGCCTTTCTCTTGCCTACCGGGGTAGTGTAAAAACTACCAACAGAACTCGTTTCTGGCACCTTCCCCGGTGGAGCTGTGCATGGGGTGTGTTTGGAACATTTTGTCACCAGCCGAGTCCAAAATTCAGCCGTTCCCCATCTCAGCCCAGAAAGCAGGTATGAACAAGTTTTGTGGTGCCTTTCTCTTGCCTACCGGGGTAGTGTAAAAACTACCAACAGAACTCGTTTCTGGCACCTTCCCCGGTGGAGTTGTGCATGGGGTGTGTTTGGAACATTTTGTCACCAGCCGAGTCCAAAACTCAGCGATTCCCCATCTCAGCCCAGGAAGCAGGTAGAACAAGTTTTGTGGTGCCTTTCAGCTGCCTACCGGGGTAGTGTAGAAACTACCAACAGAACTCGTTTCTGGCACCTTCCCCGGTGGAGTTGTGCATGGGGTGTGTTTGGAACATTCTGTCACCAGCCGAGTCCAAAATTCAGCGGTTCCCCATCTCAGCCCAGAAAGCAGGTAGAACAAGTTTTGTGGTGCCTTTCTCTTGCCTACCAGGGGTAGTGTAAAAACTACCAACAGAACTCGTTTCTGGCACCTTCCCCGGTGGAGTTGTGCATGGGGTGTGTTTGGAACATTTTGTCAGCAGCCGAGTCCAAAACTCAGCGATTCCCCATCTCAGCCCAGAAAGCAGGTAGAACAAGTTTTGTGGTGCCTTTCAGCTGCCTACCGGGGTACTGTAAAAACTACCAACAGAACTCGATTTTGGCACCTTCCCCGGTGGAGTTGTGCATGGGGTGTGTTTGGAACATTCTGTCACCAGCCGAGTCCAAAATTCAGCTGTTCCCCATCTCTAGCCCAGGAAGCAGATAGAACCGGTTTTGTGGTGCCTTTCAGCTGCCAACCGGGGTAGTGTAAAAACTACCAACAGAACTCGTTTCTGGCACCTTCCCCGGTGGAGTTGTGCATGGCGTGTGTTTGGAACATTCTGTCACCAGCAGAGTCCAAAATTCAGCTGTTCACCATCTCTAGCCCAGGAAGCAGATAGAACCGGTTTTGTGGTGCCTTTCAGCTGCCAACCGGGGTAGTGTAAAAACTACAAACAGAACTCGTTTCTGGCACCTTCCCCGGTGGAGTTGTGCATGGGGTGTGTTTGGAACATTTTGTCACCAGCCGAGTCCAAAATTCTGCCGTTCCCCATCTCAGCCCAGAAAGCAGGTATGAACAAGTTTTGTGGTGCCTTTCAGCTGCCTACCGGGGTAGTGTAAAAACTACCAACAGAACTCGTTTCTGGCACCTTCCCCGGTGGAGGTGTGCATGGGGTGTGTTTGGAACATTTTGTCACCAGCCGAGTCCAAAATTCAGCTGTTCCCCATCTCAGCCCAGAAAGCAGGTAGAACAAGTTTTGTGGTGCCTTTCAGCTGCCTACCGGGGTAGTGTAAAAACTACCAACAGAACTCGTTTCTGGCACCTTCCCCGGTGGAGTTGTGCATGGGGTGTGTTTGGAACATTCTGTCACCAGCAGAGTCCAAAATTCAGCTGTTCCCTATCTCTAGCCCAGGAAGCAACTAGAACCGGTTTAGTGGTGCCTTTCAACTGCCTACCAGGGTAGTGTAAAAACTACCAACAGAACTCGATTTTGGCACCTTCCTCGGTGGAGTTGTGCATGGGGTGTGTTTGGAACATTTTGTCACCAGACGAGTCCAAAATTCAGCCGTTCCCCATCTCAGCCCAGAAAGCAGGTATGAACAAGTTTTGTAGTGCCTTTCAGCTGCCTACCGGGGTAGTGTAAAAACTACCAACAGAACTCGTTTCTGGCACCTTCCCCGGTGGAGTTGTGCATGGGGTGTGTTTGGAACATTTTGTCAGCAGCCGAGTCCAAAATTCAGCCGTTCCCCATCTCAGCCCAGAAAGCAGGTATGAACAAGTTTTGTGGTGCCTTTCAGCTGCCAACCGGGGTAGTGTAAAAACTACCAACAGAACTCGTTTCTGGCACCTTCCCCGGTGGAGTTGTGCATGGGGTGTGTTTGGAACATTTTGTCAACAGCCGAGTCCAAAATTCAGCTGTTCCCCATCTCAGCCCAGAAAGCAGGTAGAACAAGTTTTGTGGTGCCTTTCTCTTGCCTACCGGGGTACTGTAAAAACTACCAACAGAACTCGTTTCTGGCACCTTCCCCGGTGGAGTTGTGCATGGGGTGTGTTTGGAACATTTTGTCAGCAGCCGAGTCCAAAACTCAGCGATTCCCCATCTCAGCCCAGAAAGCAGGTAGAACAAGTTTTGTGGTGCCTTTCAGCTGCCTACCGGGGTACTGTAAAAACTACCAACAGAACTCGATTTTGGCACCTTCCCCGGTGGAGTTGTGCATGGGGTGTGTTTGGAACATTCTGTCACCAGCCGAGTCCAAAATTCAGCTGTTCCCCATCTCTAGCCCAGGAAGCAGATAGAACCGGTTCTGTGGTGTCTTTCAGCTGCCAACCGGGGTAGTGTAAAAACTACCAACAGAACTCGTTTCTGGCACCTTCCCCGGTGGAGGTGTGCATGGGGTGTGTTTGGAACATTTTGTCACCAGCCGAGTCCAAAATCCAGCCGTTCCCCATCTCAGCCCAGAAAGCAGGTATGAACAAGTTTTGTAGTGCCTTTCAGCTGCCTACCGGGGTAGTGTAAAAACTACCAACAGAACTCGTTTCTGGCACCTTCCCCGGTGGAGGTGTGCATGGGATGTGTTTGGAACATTTTGTCACCAGCCAAGTCCAAAATTCAGCTGTTCCCCATCTCAGCCCAGAAAGCAGGTAGAACAAGTTTTGTGGTGCCTTTCAGCTGCCTACCGGGGTAGTGTAAAAACTACCAACAGAACTCGTTTCTGGCACCTTCCCCGGTGGAGTTGTGCATGGGGTGTGTTTGGAACATTCTGTCACCAGCAGAGTCCAAAATTCAGCTGTTCCCTATCTCTAGCCCAGGAAGCAACTAGAACCGGTTTAGTGGTGCCTTTCAGCTGCCTACCAGGGTAGTGTAAAAACTACCAACAGAACTCGATTTTGGCACCTTCCTCGGTGGAGTTGTGCATGGGGTGTGTTTGGAACATTTTGTCAGCAGCCGAGTCCAAAAGTCAGCTGTTCCCCATCTCAGCCCAGAAAGCAGGTAGAACAAGTTTTGTGGTGCCTTTCAGCTGCCTACCGGGGTAGTGTAAAAACTACCAACAGAACTCGTTTCTGGCACCTTCCCCGGTGGAGTTGTGCATGGGGTGTGTTTGGAACATTTTGTCACCAGCCGAGTCCAAAATTCAGCTGTTCCCCATCTCTAGCCCAGAAAGCAGGTAGAAAAACTTTTGTGGTGCCTTTCTCTTGCCTACCGGGGTAGTGTAAAAACTACCAAAAGAACTCATTTCTGGCACCTTCCCCGGTGGAGTTGTGCATGGGGTGTGTTTGGAACATTTTGTCACCAGCTGAGTCCAAAATTCAGCCTTTCCCCATCTCAGCCCAGAAAGCAGGTAGAACAAGTTTTGTGGTGCCTTTCAGCTGCCTACCGGGGTAGTGTATAAACTACCAACAGAACTTGTTTCTGGCACCTTCCCCGGTGGAGTTGTGCATGGGGTGTGTTTGGAACATTTTGTCAGCAGCTGAGTCCAAAATTCAGCTGTTCCCCATCTCTAGCCCAGGAAGCAGGTAGAACAAGTTTTGTGGTGCCTTTCAGCTGCCTACCGGGGTAGTGTAAAAACTACCAACAGAACTCGTTTCTGGCACCTTCCCCGGTGGAGTTGTGCATGGGGTGTGTTTGGAACATTTTGTCACCAGCCATGTCCAAAATTCAGCCGTTCCCCATCTCAGCCCAGAAAGCAGGTAGAACAAGTTTTGTGGTGCCTTTCAGCTGCCAACCGGGGTAGTGTAAAAACTACCAACAGAACTCGTTTCTGGCACCTTCCCCGGTGGAGCTGTGCATGGGGTGTGTTTGGAACATTTTGTCAACAGCCGAGTCCAAAACTCGGCCGTTTCCCAACTCAGCCCAGAAAGCAGGTAGAACAAGTTTTGTGGTGCCTTTCAGCTGCCTACCGGGGTAGTGTAAAAACTACCAACAGAACTCGTTTCTGGCACCTTCCCCGGTGGAGTTGTGCATGGGGTGTGTTTGGAACATTCTGTCACCAGCTGAGTCCAAAACTCAGCTGTTCCCCATCTCAGCCCAGAAAGCAGGTAGAAAAACTTTTGTGGTGCCTTTCTCTTGCCTACCGGGGTAGTGTAAAAACTACCAACAGAACTCGTTTCTGGCACCTTCCCCGGTGGAGCTGTGCATGGGGTGTGTTTGGAACATTTTGTCACCAGCCGAGTCCAAAATTCAGCCGTTCCCCATCTCAGCCCAGAAAGCAGGTATGAACAAGTTTTGTGGTGCCTTTCTCTTGCCTACCGGGGTAGTGTAAAAACTACCAACAGAACTCGTTTCTGGCACCTTCCCCGGTGGAGTTGTGCATGGGGTGTGTTTGGAACATTTTGTCACCAGCCGAGTCCAAAACTCAGCGATTCCCCATCTCAGCCCAGAAAGCAGGTAGAACAAGTTTTGTGGTGCCTTTCAGCTGCCTACCGGGGTAGTGTAGAAACTACCAACAGAACTCATTTCTGGCACCTTCCTCGGTGGAGTTGTGCATGGGGTGTGTTTGGAACATTATGTCACCAGCAGAGTCCAAAACTCAGCTGTTCCCCATCTCAGCCCAGAAAGCAGGTAGAAAAACTTTTGTGGTGCCTTTCTCTTGCCTACCGGGGTAGTGTAAAAACTACCAACAGAACTCGTTTCTGGCACCTTCCCCGGTGGAGTTGTGCATGGGGTGTGTTTGGAACATTTTGTCACCAGCCGAGTCCAAAACTCATTGATTCCCCATCTCAGCCCAGAAAGCAGGTAGAACAAGTTTTGTGGTGCCTTTCAGCTGCCTACCGGGGTAGTGTAGAAACTACCAATAGAACTCCTTTCTGGCACCTTCCTCGGTGGAGTTGTGCATGGGGTGTGTTTGGAACATTATGTCACCAGCAGAGTCCAAAATTCAGCTGTTCCCCATCTCTAGCCCAGGAAGCAGATAGAACCGGTTTTGTGGTGCCTTTCAGCTGCCTACCGGGGTAGTGTAAAAACTACCAACAGAACTCGTTTCTGGCACCTTCCCCGGTGGAGTTGTGCATGGGGTGTGTTTGGAACATTTTGTCACCAGCCGAGTCCAAAATTCAGCTGTTCCCCATCTCAGCCCAGAAAGCAGGTAGAACAAGTTTTGTGGTGCCTTTCTCTTGCCTACCGGGGTACTGTAAGAACTACCAACAGAACTCCTTTCTCGCACCTTACCCGGTGGAGGTGTGCATGGGGTGTGTTTGGAACATTCTGTCACCAGCCGAGTCCAAAATTCAGCCGTTCCCCATCTCAGCCCAGAAAGCAGATAGAACCGGTTTTGTGGTGCCTTTCAGCTGCCTACCGGGGTAGTGTAAAAACTACCAACAGAACTCGTTTCTGGCACCTTCCCCGGTGGAGTTGTGCATGGGGTGTGTTTGGAACATTTTGTCACCAGCCGAGTCCAAAATTCAGCCGTTCCCCATCTCAGCCCAGAAAGCAGGTAGAACAAGTTTTGTGGTGCCTTTCAGCTGCCTACCGGGGTAGTGTAAAACCTACCAACAGAACTCATTTCTGGCACCTTCCGCGGAGGAGTTGTGCATGGGGTGTGTTTGGAACATTTTGTCACCAGCAGAGTCCAAAATTCAGCTGTTCCCCATCTCAGCCCAGAAAGCAGGTAGAACAAGTTTTGTGGTGCCTTTCAGCTGCCTACCGGGGTAGTGTAAAAACTACCAACAGAACTCGTTTCTGGCACCTTCCCCGGTGGAGTTGTGCATGGGGTGTGTTTGGAACATTTTGTCAACAGCCGAGTCCAAAACTCAGCGATTCCCCATCTCAGCCCAGAAAGCAGGTAGAACAAGTTTTGTGGTGCCTTTCAGCTGCCAACCGGGGGAGTGTAAGAACTACAAACAGAACTCATTTCTGGCACCTTCCCCGGTGGAGGTGTGCATGGGGTGTGTTTGGAACATTTTGTCACCAGCCGAGTCCAAAATTCAGCCGTTCCCCATCTCAGCCCAGGAAGCAGATAGAACCGTTTTTGTGGTGCCTTTCAGCTGCCTACCGGGGTACTGTAAGAACTACCAACAGAACTCATTTCTGGCACCTTCCCCGGTGGAGGTGTGCATGGGGTGTGTTTGGAACATTTTGTCACCAGCCGAGTCCAAAATTCAGCCGTTCCCCATCTCAGCCCAGAAAGCAGGTAGAACAAGTTTTGTGGTGCCTTTCAGCTGCCAACCGGGGTAGTTTAAATCTACCAACAGAACTCGTTTCTGGCACCTTCCCCGGAGGAGTTGTGCATGGGGTGTGTTTGGAACATTTTGTCACCAGCCGAGTCCAAAACTCATTGATTCCCCATCTCAGCCCAGAAAGCAGGTAGAACAAGTTTTGTGGTGCCTTTCAGCTGCCAACCGGGGGAGTGTAAAAACTACCAACAGAACTCATTTCTGGCACCTTCCCCGGTGGAGGTGTGCATGGGGTGTGTTTGGAACATTTTGTCACCAGCCGAGTCCAAAATTCAGCCGTTCCCCATCTCAGCCCAGAAAGCAGGTAGAACAAGTTTTGTGGTGCCTTTCAGCTGCCTACCGGGGTAGTGTAGAAACTACCAACAGAACTCGTTTCTGGCACCTTCCCCGGTGAAGGTGTGCATGGGGTGTGTTTGGAACATTTTGTCAACAGCCGAGTCCAAAATTCAGCGATTCCCCATCTCAGCCCAGAAAGCAGGTAGAACAAGTTTTGTGGTGCCTTTCAGCTGCCTACCGGGGTACTGTAAAAACTACCAACAGAACTCGATTTTGGCACCTTCCCCGGTGGAGTTGTGCATGGGGTGTGTTTGGAACATTCTGTCACCAGCCGAGTCCAAAATTCAGCTGTTCCCCATCTCTAGCCGAGGAAGCAGATAGAACCGGTTTTGTGGTGCCTTTCAGCTGCCTACCGGGGTAGTGTAAAAACTACCAACAGAACTCGTTTCTGGCACCTTCCCCGGAGGAGTTGTGCATGGGGTGTGTTTGGAACATTTTGTCACCAGCCGCGTCCAAAATTCAGCGATTCCCCATCTCAGCCCAGAAAGCAGGTAGAACAAGTTTTGTGGTGCCTTTCAGCTGCCAACCGGGGTAGTTTAAATCTACCAACAGAACTCGTTTCTGGCACCTTCCCCGGAGGAGTTGTGCATGGGGTGTGTTTGGAACATTTTGTCACCAGCCAAGTCCAAAATTCAGCTGTTCCCCATCTCAGCCCAGAAAGCAGGTAGAACAAGTTTTGTGGTGCCTTTCTCTTGCCTACCGGGGTACTGTAAAAACTACAAACAGACCTCGTTTCTGGCACCTTCCCCGGTGGAGTTGTGCATGGGGTGTGTTTGGAACATTCTGTCACCAGCAGAGTCCAAAATTCAGCTGTTCCCCATCTCTAGCCCAGGAAGCAGGTAGAACGGGTTTTGTGGTGCCTTTCAGCTGCCTACCGGGGTAGTGTAAAAACTACCAACAGAACTTGTTTCTGGCACCTTCCCCGGTGGAGTTGTGCATGGGGTGTGTTTGGAACATTCTGTCACCAGCAGAGTCCAAAATTCAGCCGTTCCCCATCTCAGCCCAGGAAGCAGATAGAACCGGTTTTGTGGTGCCTTTCAGCTGCCTACCGGGGTAGTGTAAAAACTACCAACAGAACTCGTTTCTTGCACCTTCCCCGGTGGAGTTGTGCATGGGGTGTGTTTGGAACATTTTGTCACCAGCCGGGTCCAAAACTCAGCGATTCCCCATCACAGCACAGAAAGCAGGTAGAACAAGTTTTGTGGTGCCTTTCAGCTGCCTACCGGGGTAGTGTAAAACCTACCAACAGAACTCATTTCTGGCACCTTCCGCGGAGGAGTTGTGCATGGGGTGTGTTTGGAACATTTTGTCACCAGCCGAGTCCAAAATTCAGCTGTTCCCCATCTCAGCCCAGAAAGCAGGTAGAACAAGTTTTGTGGTGCCTTTCTCTTGCCTACCGGGGTAGTGTATAAACTACCAACAGAACTTGTTTCTGGCACCTTCCCCGGTGGAGTTGTGCATGGGGTGTGTTTGGAACATTTTGTCAGCAGCTGAGTCCAAAATTCAGCTGTTCCCCATCTCTAGCCCAGGAAGCAGGTAGAACAAGTTTTGTGGTGCCTTTCAGCTGCCTACCGGGGTAGTGTAAAAACTACCAACAGAACTCGTTTTTGGCACCTTCCCCGGTGGAGTTGTGCATGGGGTGTGTTTGGAACATTTTGTCACCAGCCATGTCCAAAATTCAGCCGTTCCCCATATCAGCCCAGAAAGCAGGTAGAACAAGTTTTGTGGTGCCTTTCAGCTGCCTACCGGGGTAGTGTAAAAACTACCAACAGAACTCGTTTCTGGCACCTTCCCCGGTGGAGGTGTGCATGGGGTGTGTTTGGAACATTTTGTCACCAGCCGAGTCCAAAACTCGGCCGTTTCCCAACTCAGCCCAGAAAGCAGGTAGAACAAGTTTTGTGGTGCCTTTCAGCTGCCTACCGGGGTAGTGTAAAAACTACCAACAGAACTCGTTTCTGGCACCTTCCCCGGTGGAGTTGTGCATGGGGTGTGTTTGGAACATTTTGTCACCAGCCGAGTCCAAAATTCACCTGTTCCCCATCTCTAGCCCAGAAAGCAGGTAGAAAAACTTTTGTGGTGCCTTTCTCTTGCCTACCGGGGTAGTGTAAAAACTACCAAAAGAACTCATTTCTGGCACCTTCCCCGGTGGAGTTGTGCATGGGGTGTGTTTGGAACATTTTGTCACCAGCTGAGTCCAAAATTCAGCCGTTCCCCATCTCAGCCCAGAAAGCAGGTAGAACAAGTTTTGTGGTGCCTTTCAGCTGCCTACCGGGGTAGTGTATAAACTACCAACAGAACTTGTTTCTGGCACCTTCCCCGGTGGAGTTGTGCATGGGGTGTGTTTGGAACATTTTGTCAGCAGCTGAGTCCAAAATTCAGCTGTTCCCCATCTCTAGCCCAGGAAGCAGGTAGAACAAGTTTTGTGGTGCCTTTCAGCTGCCTACCGGGGTAGTGTAAAAACTACCAACAGAACTCGTTTGTGGCACCTTCCCCGGTGGAGTTGTGCATGGGGTGTGTTTGGAACATTTTGTCACCAGCCATGTCCAAAATTCAGCCGTTCCCCATATCAGCCCAGAAAGCAGGTAGAACAAGTTTTGTGGTGCCTTTCAGCTGCCAACCGGGGTAGTGTAAAAACTACCAACAGAACTCGTTTCTGGCACCTTCCCCGGTGGAGGTGTGCATGGGGTGTGTTTGGAACATTTTGTCACCAGCCGAGTCCAAAACTCGGCCGTTTCCCAACTCAGCCCAGAAAGCAGGTAGAACAAGTTTTGTGGTGCCTTTCAGCTGCCTACCGGGGTACTGTAAAAACTACCAACAGAACTCGTTTCTGGCACCTTCCCCGGTGGAGCTGTGCATGGGGTGTGTTTGGAACATTTTGTCACCAGCCGAGTCCAAAATTCAGCCGTTCCCCATCTCAGCCCAGAAAGCAGGTATGAACAAGTTTTGTGGTGCCTTTCTCTTGCCTACCGGGGTAGTGTAAAAACTACCAACAGAACTCGTTTCTGGCACCTTCCCCGGTGGAGTTGTGCATGGGGTGTGTTTGGAACATTTTTTCACCAGCCGAGTCCAAAACTCAGCGATTCCCCATCTCAGCCCAGAAAGCAGGTAGAACAAGTTTTGTGGTGCCTTTCAGCTGCCTACCGGGGTAGTGTAGAAACTACCAACAGAACTCATTTCTGGCACCTTCCTCGGTGGAGTTGTGCATGGCGTGTGTTTGGAACATTATGTCACCAGCAGAGTCCAAAACTCAGCTGTTCCCCATCTCAGCCCAGAAAGCAGGTAGAAAAACTTTTGTGGTGCCTTTCTCTTGCCTACCGGGGTAGTGTAAAAACTACCAACAGAACTCGTTTCTGGCACCTTCCCCGGTGGAGTTGTGCATGGGGTGTGTTTGGAACATTTTGTCACCAGCCGAGTCCAAAACTCATTGATTCCCCATCTCAGCCCAGAAAGCAGGTAGAACAAGTTTTGTGGTGCCTTTCAGCTGCCTACCGGGGTAGTGTAGAAACTACCAACAGAACTCCTTTCTGGCACCTTCCTCGGTGGAGTTGTGCATGGGGTGTGTTTGGAACATTATGTCACCAGCAGAGTCCAAAATTCAGCTGTTCCCCATCTCTAGCCCAGGAAGCAGATAGAACCGGTTTTGTGGTGCCTTTCAGCTGCCTACCGGGGTAGTGTAAAAACTACCAACAGAACTCGTTTCTGGCACCTTCCCCGGTGGAGTTGTGCATGGGGTGTGTTTGGAACATTTTGTCACCAGCCGAGTCCAAAATTCAGCTGTTCCCCATCTCAGCCCAGAAAGCAGGTAGAACAAGTTTTGTGGTGCCTTTCTCTTGCCTACCGGGGTACTGTAAGAACTACCAACAGAACTCCTTTCTCGCACCTTACCCGGTGGAGGTGTGCATGGGGTGTGTTTGGAACATTCTGTCACCAGCCGAGTCCAAAATTCAGCCGTTCCCCATCTCAGCCCAGAAAGCAGATAGAACCGGTTTTGTGGTGCCTTTCAGCTGCCTACCGGGGTAGTGTAAAAACTACCAACAGAACTCGTTTCTGGCACCTTCCCCGGTGGAGTTGTGCATGGGGTGTGTTTGGAACATTTTGTCACCAGCCGGGTCCAAAACTCAGCGATTCCCCATCACAGCACAGAAAGCAGGTAGAACAAGTTTTGTGGTGCCTTTCAGCTGCCTACCGTGGTAGTGTAAAACCTACCAACAGAACTCATTTCTGGCACCTTCCGCGGAGGAGTTGTGCATGGGGTGTGTTTGGAACATTTTGTCACCAGCCGAGTCCAAAATTCAGCTGTTCCCCATCTCAGCCCAGAAAGCAGGTAGAACAAGTTTTGTGGTGCCTTTCAGCTGCCTACCGGGGTAGTGTAAAAACTACCAACAGAACTCGTTTCTGGCACCTTCCCCGGTGGAGTTGTGCATGGGGTGTGTTTGGAACATTTTGTCAACAGCCGAGTCCAAAACTCAGCGATTCCCCATCTCAGCCCAGAAAGCAGGTAGAACAAGTTTTGTGGTGCCTTTCAGCTGCCTACCGGGGTAGTTTAAATCTACCAACAGAACTCGTTTCTGGCACCTTCCCCGGAGGAGTTGTGCATGGGGTGTGTTTGGAACATTTTGTCACCAGCCGAGTCCAAAACTCATTGATTCCCTATCTCAGCCCAGAAAGCAGGTAGAACAAGTTTTGTGGTGCCTTTCAGCTGCCAACCGGGGGAGTGTAAAAACTACCAACAGAACTCATTTCTGGCACCTTCCCCGGTGGAGGTGTGCATGGGGTGTGTTTGGAACATTTTGTCACCAGCCGAGTCCAAAATTCAGCCGTTCCCCATCTCAGCCCAGAAAGCAGGTAGAACAAGTTTTGTGGTGCCTTTCAGCTGCCTACCGGGGTAGTGTAGAAACTACCAACAGAACTCGTTTCTGGCACCTTCCCCGGTGGAGTTGTGCATGGGGTGTGTTTGGAACATTTTGTCAACAGCCGAGTCCAAAACTCAGCGATTCCCCATCTCAGCCCAGAAAGCAGGTAGAACAAGTTTTGTGGTGCCTTTCAGCTGCCTACCGGGGTAGTGTAGAAACTACCAACAGAACTCCTTTCTGGCACCTTCCCCGGTGGAGGTGTGCATGGGGTGTGTTTGGAACATTTTGTCAACAGCCGAGTCCAAAATTCAGCGATTCCCCATCTCAGCACAGAAAGCAGGTAGAACAAGTTTTGTGGTGCCTTTCAGCTTCCTACCGGGGTAGTTTAAACCTACCAACAGAACGCGTTTCTGGCACCTTCCCCGGAGGAGTTGTGCATGGGGTGTGTTTGGAACATTTTGTCACCAGCCGAGTCCAAAATTCAGCTGTTCCCCATCTCAGCCCAGAAAGTAGGTAGAACAAGTTTTGTGGTGCCTTTCAGCTGCCTACCGGGGTACTGTAAGAACTACCAACAGAACTCGTTTCTGGCACCTTCCCCAGTGGAGTTGTGCATGGGGTGTGTTTGGAACATTTTGTCACCAGCCGAGTCCAAAACTCATTGATTCCCCATCTCAGCCCAGAAAGCAGGTAGAATAAGTTTTGTGGTGCCTTTCAGCTGCCAACCGGGGGAGTGTAAAAACTACCAACAGAACTCATTTCTGGCACCTTCCCCGGTGGAGTTGTGCATGGAGTGTTTTTGGAACATTTTGTCAGCAGCCGAGTCCAAAACTCAGCTGTTCCCCATCTCAGCCCAGAAAGCAGGTAGAACAAGTTTTGTGGTGCCTTTCTCTTGCCTACCGGGGTAGTGTAAAAACTACCAACAGAACTCGTTTCTGGCACCTTCCCCGGTGGAGTTGTGCATGGGGTGTGTTTGGAACATTTTGTCACCAGCCGAGTCCAAAACTCAGCGATTCCCCATCTCAGCCCAGAAAGCAGGTAGAACAAGTTTTGTGGTGCCTTTCAGCTGCCAACCGGGGTAGTTTAAATCTACCAACAGAACTTGTTTCTGGCACCTTCCCCGGAGGAGTTGTGCATGGGGTGTGTTTGGAACATTTTGTCACCAGCCAAGTCCAAAATTCAGCTGTTCCCCATCTCAGCCCAGAAAGCAGGTAGAACAAGTTTTGTGGTGCCTTTCTCTTGCCTACCGGGGTACTGTAAAAACTACAAACAGAACTCGTTTCTGGCACCTTCCCCGGTGGAGTTGTGCATGGGGTGTGTTTGGAACATTCTGTCACCAGCAGAGTCCAAAATTCAGCTGTTCCCCATCTCTAGCCCAGGAAGCAGGTAGAACGGGTTTTGTGGTGCCTTTCAGCTGCCTACCGGGGTAGTGTAAAAACTACCAACAGAACTTGTTTCTGGCACCTTCCCCGGTGGAGTTGTGCATGGGGTGTGTTTGGAACATTCTGTCACCAGCAGAGTCCAAAATTCAGCCATTCCCCATCTCAGCCCAGGAAGCAGATAGAACCGGTTTTGTGGTGCCTTTCAGCTGCCTACCGGGGTAGTGTAAAAACTACCAACAGAACTCGTTTCTGGCACCTTCCCCGGTGGAGTTGTGCATGGGGTGTGTTTGGAACATTTTGTCACCAGCCGGGTCCAAAACTCAGCGATTCCCCATCACAGCACAGAAAGCAGGTAGAACAAGTTTTGTGGTGCCTTTCAGCTGCCTACCGGGGTAGTGTAAAACCTACCAACAGAACTCATTTCTGGCACCTTCCGCGGAGGAGTTGTGCATGGGGTGTGTTTGGAACATTTTGTCACCAGCCGAGTCCAAAATTCAGCTGTTCCCCATCTCAGCCCAGAAAGCAGGTAGAACAAGTTTTGTGGTGCCTTTCAGCTGCCTACTGGGGTAGTGTAAAAACTACCAACAGAACTCGTTTCTGGCACCTTCCCCGGTGGAGTTGTGCATGGGGTGTGTTTGGAACATTTTGTCAACAGCCGAGTCCAAAACTCAGCGATTCCCCATCTCAGCCCAGAAAGCAGGTAGAACAAGTTTTGTGGTGCCTTTCAGCTGCCTACCGGGGTAGTGTAGAAACTACCAACAGAACTCGTTTCTGGCACCTTCCCCGGAGGAGTTGTGCATGGGGTGTGTTTGGAACATTTTGTCACCAGCCGAGTCCAAAACTCATTGATTCCCTATCTCAGCCCAGAAAGCAGGTAGAACAAGTTTTGTGGTGTCTTTCAGCTGCCAACCGGGGGAGTGTAAAAACTACCAACAGAACTCATTTCTGGCACCTTCCCCGGTGGAGGTGTGCATGGGGTGTGTTTGGAACATTTTGTCACCAGCCGAGTCCAAAATTCAGCCGTTCCCCATCTCAGCCCAGAAAGCAGGTAGAACAAGTTTTGTGGTGCCTTTCAGCTGCCTACCGGGGTAGTGTAGAAACTACCAACAGAACTCGTTTCTGGCACCTTCCCCGGTGGAGGTGTGCATGGGGTGTGTTTGGAACATTTTGTCAACAGCCGAGTCCAAAATTCAGCGATTCCCCATCTCAGCCCAGAAAGCAGGTAGAACAAGTTTTGTGGTGCCTTTCAGCTGCCTACCGGGGTACTGTAAAAACTACCAACAGAACTCGATTTTGGCACCTTCCCCGGTGGAGTTGTGCATGGGGTGTGTTTGGAACATTTTGTCACCAGCCGAGTCCAAAATTCAGCTGTTCCCCATCTCTAGCCCAGGAAGCAGATAGAACCGGTTTTGTGGTGCCTTTCAGCTGCCTACCGGGGTAGTGTAAAAACTACCAACAGAACTCGTTTCTTGCACCTTCCCCGGAGGAGTTGTGCATGGGGTGTGTTTGGAACATTTTGTCACCAGCCGCGTCCAAAACTCATTGATTCCCCATCTCAGCCCAGAAAGCAGGTAGAACAAGTTTTGTGGTGCCTTTCAGCTGCCAACCGGGGTACTGTAAAAACTACAAACAGAACTCGTTTCTGGCACCTTCCCCGGTGGAGGTGTGCATGGGGTGTGTTTGGAACATTTTGTCACCAGCCGAGTCCAAAATTCAGCCGTTCCCCATCTCAGCCCAGAAAGCAGGTATGAACAAGTTTTGTGGTGCCTTTCTCTTGCCTACCGGGGTAGTGTAAAAACTACCAACAGAACTCGTTTCTGGCACCTTCCCCGGTGGAGTTGTGCATGGGGTGTGTTTGGAACATTTTGTCACCAGCCGAGTCCAAAATTCAGCGATTCCCCATCTCAGCCCAGAAAGCAGATAGAACCGGTTTTGTGGTGCCTTTCTCTTGCCTACCGGGGTAGTGTAAAAACTACCAACAGAACTCATTTCTGCCACCTTCCCCGGTGGAGTTGTGCATGGGGTGTGTTTGGAACATTCTGTCACCAGCCGAGTCCAAAATTCAGCTGTTCCCCATCTCTAGCCCAGGAAGCAGGTAGAACCGGTTTTGTGGTGCCTTTCAGCTGCCTACCGGGGTAGTGTAAAAACTACCAACAGAACTCGTTTCTGGCACCTTCCCCAGTGGAGTTGTGCATGGGGTTTGTTTGGAACATTCTGTCACCAGCAGAGTCCAAAATTCAGCCGTTCCCCATCTCAGCCCAGGAAGCAGATAGAACCGGTTTTGTGGTGCCTTTCAGCTGCCTACCGGGGTAGTGTAAAAACTACCAACAGAACTCGTTTCTGGCACCTTCCCCGGAGGAGTTGTGCATGGGGTGTGTTTGGAACATTTTGTCAGCAGCCGAGTCCAAAATTCAGCTGTTCCCCATCTCAGCCCAGAAAGCAGGTAGAAAAACTTTTGTGGTGCCTTTCTCTTGCCTACCGGGGTAGTGTAAAAACTACCAAAAGAACTCATTTCTGGCACCTTCCCCGGTGGAGTTGTGCATGGGGTGTGTTTGGAACATTTTGTCACCAGCCGAGTCCAAAATCCAGCCGTTCCCCATCTCAGCCCAGAAAGCAGGTATGAACAAGTTTTGTAGTGCCTTTCTCTTGCCTACCGGGGTAGTGTAAAAACTACCAACAGAACTCGTTTCTGGCACCTTCCGCGGAGGAGTTGTGCATGGGGTGTGTTTGGAACATTTTGTCAGCAGCCGAGTCCAAAACTCAGCTGTTCCCCATCTCAGCCCAGAAAGCAGGTAGAAAAACTTTTGTGGTGCCTTTCTCTTGCCTACCGGGGTAGTGTAAAAACTACCAACAGAACTCATTTCTGGCACCTTCCCCGGTGGAGTTGTGCATGGGGTGTGTTTGGAACATTTTGTCAGCAGCCGAGTCCAAAATTCAGCCGTTCCCCATCTCAGCCCAGAAAGCAGGTAGAACAAGTTTTGTGGTGCCTTTCAGCTGCCTACCGGGGTAGTGTAAAAACTACCAACAGAACTCGTTTCTGGCACCTTCCCCGGTGGAGTTGTGCATGGGGTGTGTTTGGAACATTTTGTCACCAGCCGGGTCCAAAACTCAGCGATTCCCCATCTCAGCACAGAAAGCAGGTAGAACAAGTTTTGTGGTGCCTTTCAGCTTCCTACCGGGGTAGTTTAAACCTACCAACAGAACGCGTTTCTGGCACCTTCCCCGGAGGAGTTGTGCATGGGGTGTGTTTGGAACATTTTGTCACCAGCCGAGTCCAAAATTCAGCTGTTCCCCATCTCAGCCCAGAAAGTAGGTAGAACAAGTTTTGTGGTGCCTTTCAGCTGCCTACCGGGGTACTGTAAGAACTACCAACAGAACTCGTTTCTGGCACCTTCCCCGGTGGACTTGTGCATGGGGTGTGTTTGGAACATTTTGTCACCAGCCGAGTCCAAAACTCATTGATTCCCCATCTCAGCCCAGAAAGCAGGTAGAATAAGTTTTGTGGTGCCTTTCAGCTGCCAACCGGGGGAGTGTAAAAACTACCAACAGAACTTGTTTCTGGCACCTTCCCCGGTGGAGTTGTGCATGGAGTGTTTTTGGAACATTTTGTCAGCAGCCGAGTCCAAAACTCAGCTGTTCCCCATCTCAGCCCAGAAAGCAGGTAGAACAAGTTTTGTGGTGCCTTTCTCTTGCCTACCGGGGTAGTGTAAAAACTACCAACAGAACTCGTTTCTGGCACCTTCCCCGGTGGAGTTGTGCATGGGGTGTGTTTGGAACATTTTGTCACCAGCCGAGTCCAAAACTCAGCGATTCCCCATCTCAGCCCAGAAAGCAGGTAGAACAAGTTTTGTGGTGCCTTTCAGCTGCCAACCGGGGTAGTTTAAATCTACCAACAGAACTCGTTTCTGGCACCTTCCCCGGAGGAGTTGTGCATGGGGTGTGTTTGGAACATTTTGTCACCAGCCAAGTCCAAAATTCAGCTGTTCCCCATCTCAGCCCAGAAAGCAGGTAGAACAAGTTTTGTGGTGCCTTTCAGCTGCCTACCGGGGTACTGTAAAAACTACAAACAGAACTCGTTTCTGGCACCTTCCCCGGTGGAGTTGTGCATGGGGTGTGTTTGGAACATTCTGTCACCAGCAGAGTCCAAAATTCAGCTGTTCCCCATCTCTAGCCCAGGAAGCAGGTAGAACGGGTTTTGTGGTGCCTTTCAGCTGCCTACCGGGGTAGTGTAAAAACTACCAACAGAACTTGTTTCTGGCACCTTCCCCGGTGGAGTTGTGCATGGGGTGTGTTTGGAACATTCTGTCACCAGCAGAGTCCAAAATTCAGCCGTTCCCCATCTCAGCCCAGAAAGCAGATAGAACCGGTTTTGTGGTGCCTTTCAGCTGCCTACCGGGGTAGTGTAAAAACTACCAACAGAACTCGTTTCTTGCACCTTCCCCGGTGGAGTTGTGCATGGCGTGTGTTTGGAACATTTTGTCAACAGCCGAGTCCAAAATTCAGCTGTGCCCCATCTCAGCCCAGAAAGCAGGTAGAAAAACTTTTGTGGTGCCTTTCTCTTGCCTACCGGGGTAGTGTAAAAACTACCAACAGAACTCATTTCTGGCACCTTCCCCGGTGGAGTTGTGCATGGGCTGTGCTTGGAACATTTTGTCACCAGCCGAGTCCAAAATTCAGCCGTTCCCCATCTCAGCCCAGAAAGCAGGTAGAACAAGTTTTGTGGTGCCTTTCAGCTGCCTACCGGGGTAGTGTATAAACTACCAACAGAACTCGTTTCTGGCACCTTCCCCGGTGGAGTTGTGCATGGGGTGTGTTTGGAACATTTTGTCACCAGCCGAGTCCAAAATTCAGCTGTTCCCCATCTCTAGCCCAGGAAGCAGATAGAACCGGTTTTGTGGTGCCTTTCAGCTGCCTACCGGGGTAGTGTAAAAACTACCAACAGAACTCGTTTCTGGCACCTTCCCCGGTGGAGTTGTGCATGGGGTTTGTTTGGAACATTCTGTCACCAGCCGAGTCCAAAATTCAGCTGTTCCCCATCTCAGCCCAGAAAGCAGGTAGAAAAACTTTTGTGGTGCCTTTCAGCTGCCTACCGGGGTAGTGTAAAAACTACCAAAAGAACTCATTTCTGGCACCTTCCCCGGTGGAGGTGTGCATGGGGTGTGTTTGGAACATTTTGTCACCAGCCGAGTCCAAAATTCAGCCGTTCCCCATCTCAGCCCAGAAAGCAGGTATGAACAAGTTTTGTGGTGCCTTTCAGCTGCCTACCGGGGTAGTGTAAAAACTACCAACAGAACTCATTTCTGGCACCTTCCCCGGTGGAGGTGTGCATGGGGTGTGTTTGGAACATTTTGTCACCAGCCGAGTCCAAAATTCAGCTGTTCCCCATCTCAGCCCAGAAAGCAGGTAGAACAAGTTTTGTGGTGCCTTTCAGCTGCCTACCGGGGTACTGTAAGAACTACCAACAGAACTCGTTTCTGGCACCTTCCCCGGAGGAGTTGTGCATGGGGTGTGTTTGGAACATTTTGTCACCAGCCGAGTCCAAAACTCAGCGATTCCCCATCTCAGCCCAGAAAGCAGGTAGAACAAGTTTTGTGGTGCCTTTCAGCTGCCAACCAGGGTAGTTTAAATCTACCAACAGAACTCGTTTCTGGCACCTTCCCCGGAGGAGTTGTGCATGGGGTGTGTTTGGAACATTTTGTCACCAGCCGAGTCCAAAACTCAGCTGTTCCCCATCTCAGCCCAGAAAGCAGGTAGAACAAGTTTTGTGGTGCCTTTCTCTTGCCTACCGGGGTAGTGTAAAAACTACCAACAGAACTCGTTTCTGGCACCTTCCCCGGTGGAGTTGTGCATGGGTGTGTTTGGAACATTTTGTCACCAGCCGAGTCCAAAACTCAGCGATTCCCCATCTCAGCCCAGAAAGCAGGTAGAACAAGTTTTGTGGTGCCTTTCAGCTGCCAACCGGGGTAGTTTAAATCTACCAACAGAACTCGTTTTTGGCACCTTCCCCGGAGGAGTTGTGCATGGGGTGTGTTTGGAACATTTTGTCACCAGCCAAGTCCAAAATTCAGCTGTTCCCCATCTCAGCCCAGAAAGCAGGTAGAACAAGTTTTGTGGTGCCTTTCTCTTGCCTACCGGGGTACTGTAAAAACTACAAACAGAACTCGTTTCTGGCACCTTCCCCGGTGGAGTTGTGCATGGGGTGTGTTTGGAACATTCTGTCACCAGCAGAGTCCAAAATTCAGCTGTTCCCCATCTCTAGCCCAGGAAGCAGGTAGAACGGGTTTTGTGGTGCCTTTCAGCTGCCTACCGGGGTAGTGTAAAAACTACCAACAGAACTCGTTTCTGGCACCTTCCCCGGTGGAGTTGTGCATGGGGTGTGTTTGGAACATTCTGTCACCAGCAGAGTCCAAAATTCAGCCGTTCCCCATCTCAGCCCAGAAAGCAGATAGAACCGGTTTTGTGGTGCCTTTCAGCTGCCTACCGGGGTAGTGTAAAAACTACCAACAGAACTCGTTTCTTGCACCTTCCCCGGTGGAGTTGTGCATGGCGTGTGTTTGGAACATTTTGTCAACAGCCGAGTCCAAAATTCAGCTGTGCCCCATCTCAGCCCAGAAAGCAGGTAGAAAAACTTTTGTGGTGCCTTTCAGCTGCCTACCGGGGTAGTGTAAAAACTACCAACAGAACTCATTTCTGGCACCTTCCCCGGTGGAGTTGTGCATGGGCTGTGCTTGGAACATTTTGTCACCAGCCGAGTCCAAAATTCAGCCGTTCCCCATCTCAGCCCAGAAAGCAGGTAGAACAAGTTTTGTGGTGCCTTTCAGCTGCCAACCGGGGTAGTGTATAAACTACCAACAGAACTCGTTTCTGGCACCTTCCCCGGTGGAGTTGTGCATGGGGTGTGTTTGGAACATTTTGTCACCAGCCGAGTCCAAAATTCAGCTGTTCCCCATCTCTAGCCCAGGAAGCAGATAGAACCGGTTTTGTGGTGCCTTTCAGCTGCCTACCGGGGTAGTGTAAAAACTACCAACAGAACTCGTTTCTGGCACCTTCCCCGGTGGAGTTGTGCATGGGGTTTGTTTGGAACATTCTGTCACCAGCCGAGTCCAAAATTCAGCTGTTCCCCATCTCAGCCCAGAAAGCAGGTAGAAAAACTTTTGTGGTGCCTTTCAGCTGCCTACCGGGGTAGTGTAAAAACTACCAAATGAACTCATTTCTGGCACCTTCCCCGGTGGAGGTGTGCATGGGGTGTGTTTGGAACATTTTGTCACCAGCCGAGTCCAAAATTCAGCCGTTCCCCATCTCAGCCCAGAAAGCAGGTATGAACAAGTTTTGTGGTGCCTTTCAGCTGCCTACCGGGGTAGTGTAAAAACTACCAACAGAACTCATTTCTGGCACCTTCCCCGGTGGAGGTGTGCATGGGGTGTGTTTGGAACATTTTGTCACCAGCCGAGTCCAAAATTCAGCCGTTCCCCATCTCAGCCCAGAAAGCAGGTAGAACAAGTTTTGTGGTGCCTTTCAGCTGCCTACCGGGGTACTGTAAAAACTACCAACAGAACTCGTTTCTGGCACCTTCCCCGGTGGAGTTGTGCATGGGGTGTGTTTGGAACATTTTGTCAGCAGCCGAGTCCAAAATTCAGCGATTCCCCATCTCAGCACAGAAAGCAGGTAGAACAAGTTTTGTGGTGCCTTTCAGCTGCCTACCGGGGTAGTTTAAACCTACCAACAGAACTCGTTTCTGGCACCTTTGCCGGTGGAGTTGTGCATGGGGTGTGTTTGGAACATTTTGTCACCAGCCGAGTCCAAAATTCAGCTGTTCCCCATCTCAGCCCAGAAAGCAGGTAGAACAAGTTTTGTGGTGCCTTTCAGCTGCCTACCGGGGTACTGTAAGAACTACCAACAGAACTCGTTTCTGGCACCTTCCCCGGTGGAGTTGTGCATGGGGTGTGTTTGGAACATTCTGTCACCAGCCGAGTCCAAAAATCAGCGATTCCCCATCTCAGCCCAGAAAGCAGGTAGAACAAGTTTTGTGGTGCCTTTCAGCTGCCAACCGGGGTAGTGTAAAAACTACCAAAAGAACTCATTTCTGGCACCTTCCCCGGTGGAGTTGTGCATGGGGTGTGTTTGGAACATTCTGTCACCAGCAGAGTCCAAAATTCAGCCGTTCCCCATCTCAGCCCAGGAAGCAGATAGAACCGGTTTTGTGGTGCCTTTCAGGTGCCTACCGGGGTACTGTAAAAACTACCAACAGAACTCGTTTCTGGCACCTTCCCCGGTGGAGTTGTGCATGGGGTGTGTTTGGAACATTTTGTCACCAGCCGAGTCCAAAACTCAGCGATTCCCCATCTCAGCCCAGAAAGCAGGTAGAACAAGTTTTGTGGTGCCTTTCAGCTGCCAACCGGGGTAGTTTAAATCTACCAACAGAACTCGTTTCTGGCACCTTCCCCGGAGGAGTTGTGCATGGGGTGTGTTTGGAACATTTTGTCACCAGCCGAGTCCAAAACTCAGCTGTTCCCCATCTCAGCCCAGAAAGCAGGTAGAACAAGTTTTGTGGTGCCTTTCTCTTGCCTACCGGGGTACTGTAAGAACTACAAACAGAACTCATTTCTGGCACCTTCCCCGGTGGAGGTGTGCATGGGGTGTGTTTGGAACATTTTGTCACCAGCCGAGTCCAAAATTCAGCCGTTCCCCATCTCAGCCCATAAAGCAGGTAGAACAAGTTTTGTGGTGCCTTTCAGCTGCCTACCGGGGTAGTGTAGAAACTACCAACAGAACTCGTTTCTGGCACCTTCCCCGGTGGAGTTGTGCATGGGGTGTGTTTGGAACATTTTGTCAACAGCCGAGTCCAAAACTCAGCGATTCCCCATCTCAGCCCAGAAAGCAGGTAGAACAAGTTTTGTGGTGCCTTTCAGCTGCCTACCGGGGTAGTGTAAAAACTACCAACAGAACTCGATTTTGGCACCTTCCCCGGTGGAGTTGTGCATGGGGTGTGTTTGGAACATTCTGTCACCAGCCGAGTCCAAAATTCAGCTGTTCCCCATCTCTAGCCCAGGAAGCATATAGAACCGGTTTTGTCGTGCCTTTCAGCTGCCTACCGGGGTACTGTAAAAACTACCAACAGAACTCGTTTCTGGCACCTTCCCCGGTGGAGTTGTGCATGGCGTGTGTTTGGAACATTCTGTCACCAGCCGAATCCAAAATTCAGCTGTTCCCCATCTCTAGCCCAGGAAGCAGATAGAACCGGTTTTGTGGTGCCTTTCAGCTGCCTACCGGGGTAGTGTAAAAACTACAAACAGAACTCGTTTGTGGCACCTTCCCCGGTGGAGTTGTGCATGGGGTGTGTTTGGAACATTTTGTCACCAGCCGAGTCCAAAATTCAGCCGTTCCCCATCTCAGCCCAGAAAGCAGGTATGAACAAGTTTTGTGGTGCCTTTCAGCTGCCTACCGGGGTAGTGTAAAAACTACCAACAGAACTCGTTTCTGGCACCTTCCCCGGTGGAGGTGTGCATGGGGTGTGTTTGGAACATTTTGTCACCAGCCGAGTCCAAAATTCAGCTGTTCCCCATCTCAGCCCAGAAAGCAGGTAGAACAAGTTTTGTGGTGCCTTTCAGCTGCCTACCGGGGTAGTGTAAAAACTACCAACAGAACTCCTTTCTGGCACCTTCCCCGGTGGAGTTGTGCATGGGGTGTGTTTTGAACATTCTGTCACCAGCAGAGTCCAAAACTCAGCTGTTCCCCATCTCAGCCCAGAAAGCAGGTAGAACAACTTTTGTGGTGCCTTTCTCTTGCCTACCGGGGTAGTGTAAAAACTACCAACAGAACTCGTTTCTGGCACCTTCCCCGGTGGAGTTGTGCATGGGGTGTGCTTGGAACATTTTGTCACCAGCCGAGTCCAAAATTCAGCCGTTCCCCATCTCAGCCCAGAAAGCAGGTAGAACAAGTTTTGTGGTGCCTTTCAGCTGCCTACCGGGGTAGTGTATAAACTACCAACAGAACTCGTTTCTGGCACCTTCCCCGGTGGAGGTGTGCATGGGGTGTGTTTGGAACATTTTGTCACCAGCCGAGTCCAAAATTCAGCTGTTCCCCATCTCTAGCCCAGGAAGCAGGTAGAACCGGTTTTGTGGTGCCTTTCAGCTGCCTACCGGGGTAGTGTAAAAACTACCAACAGAACTCGTTTCTGGCACCTTCCCCGGTGGAGTTGTGCATGGGGTTTGTTTGGAACATTCTGTCACCAGCCGAGTCCAAAATTCAGCTGTTCCCCATCTCAGCCCAGAAAGCAGGTAGAAAAACTTTTGTGGTGCCTTTCAGCTGCCTACCGGGGTAGTGTAAAAAACTACCAAAAGAACTCATTTCTGGCACCTTCCCCGGTGGAGGTGTGCATGGGGTGTGTTTGGAACATTTTGTCACCAGCCGAGTCCAAAATTCAGCCGTTCCCCATCTCAGCCCAGAAAGCAGGTATGAACAAGTTTTGTGGTGCCTTTCAGCTGCCTACCGGGGTAGTGTAAAAACTACCAACAGAACTCATTTCTGGCACCTTCCCCGGTGGAGTTGTGCATGGGGTGTGTTTGGAACATTTTGTCACCAGCCGAGTCCAAAATTCAGCCGTTCCCCATCTCAGCCCAGAAAGCAGGTAGAACAAGTTTTGTGGTGCCTTTCAGCTGCCTACCGGGGTACTGTAAAAACTACCAACAGAACTCGTTTCTGGCACCTTCCCCGGTGGAGTTGTGCATGGGGTGTGTTTGGAACATTTTGTCAGCAGCCGAGTCCAAAATTCAGCGATTCCCCATCTCAGCCCAGAAAGCAGGTAGAACAAGTTTTGTGGTGCCTTTCAGCTGCCTACCGGGGTAGTTTAAACCTACCAACAGAACTCGTTTCTGGCACCTTTGCCGGTGGAGTTGTGCATGGGGTGTGTTTGGAACATTTTGTCACCAGCCGAGTCCAAAATTCAGCTGTTCCCCATCTCAGCCCAGAAAGCAGGTAGAACAAGTTTTGTGGTGCCTTTCAGCTGCCTACCGGGGTACTGTAAGAACTACCAACAGAACTCGTTTCTGGCACCTTCCCCGGTGGAGTTGTGCATGGGGTGTGTTTGGAACATTCTGTCACCAGCCGAGTCCAAAAATCAGCGATTCCCCATCTCAGCCCAGAAAGCAGGTAGAACAAGTTTTGTGGTGCCTTTCAGCTGCCAACCGGGGTAGTGTAAAAACTACCAACAGAACTCATTTCTGGCACCTTCCCCGGTGGAGGTGTGCATGGGGTGTGTTTGGAACATTCTGTCACCAGCAGAGTCCAAAATTCAGCCGTTCCCCATCTCAGCCCAGGAAGCAGATAGAACCGGTTTTGTGGTGCCTTTCAGGTGCCTACCGGGGTACTGTAAAAACTACCAACAGAACTCGTTTCTGGCACCTTCCCCGGTGGAGTTGTGCATGGGGTGTGTTTGGAACATTTTGTCACCAGCCGAGTCCAAAACTCAGCGATTCCCCATCTCAGCCCAGAAAGCAGGTAGAACAAGTTTTGTGGTGCCTTTCAGCTGCCAACCGGGGTAGTTTAAATCTACCAACAGAACTCGTTTCTGGCACCTTCCCCGGAGGAGTTGTGCATGGGGTGTGTTTGGAACATTTTGTCACCAGCCGAGTCCAAAACTCAGCCGTTCCCCATCTCAGCCCAGGAAGCAGATAGAACCGTTTTTGTGGTGCCTTTCAGCTGCCTACCGGGGTACTGTAAGAACTACCAACAGAACTCATTTCTGGCACCTTCCCCGGTGGAGGTGTGCATGGGGTGTGTTTGGAACATTTTGTCACCAGCCGAGTCCAAAATTCAGCCGTTCCCCATCTCAGCCCAGAAAGCAGGTAGAACAAGTTTTGTGGTGCCTTTCAGCTGCCTACCGGGGTAGTGTAGAAACTACCAACAGAACTCGTTTCTGGCACCTTCCCCGGTGGAGTTGTGCATGGGGTGTGTTTGGAACATTTTGTCAACAGCCGAGTCCAAAACTCAGCGATTCCCCATCTCAGCCCAGAAAGCAGGTAGAACAAGTTTTGTGGTGCCTTTCAGCTGCCTACCGGGGGTACTGTAAAAACTACCAACAGAACTCGATTTTGGCACCTTCCCCGGTGGAGTTGTGCATGGGGTGTGTTTGGAACATTCTGTCACCAGCCGAGTCCAAAATTCAGCTGTTCCCCATCTCTAGCCCAGGAAGCATATAGAACCGGTTTTGTGGTGCCTTTCAGCTGCCTACCGGGGGTACTGTAAAAACTACCAACAGAACTCGTTTCTGGCACCTTCCCCGGTGGAGTTGTGCATGGCGTGTGTTTGGAACATTCTGTCACCAGCCGAGTCCAAAATTCAGCTGTTCCCCATCTCTAGCCCAGGAAGCAGATAGAACCGGTTTTGTGGTGCCTTTCAGCTGCCTACCGGGGTAGTGTAAAAACTACCAACAGAACTCGTTTGTGGCACCTTCCCCGGTGGAGTTGTGCATGGGGTGTGTTTGGAACATTTTGTCACCAGCCGAGTCCAAAATTCAGCCGTTCCCCATCTCAGCCCAGAAAGCAGGTATGAACAAGTTTTGTGGTGCCTTTCAGCTGCCTACCGGGGTAGTGTAAAAAACTACCAACAGAACTCGTTTCTGGCACCTTCCCCGGTGGAGGTGTGCATGGGGTGTGTTTGGAACATTTTGTCACCAGCCAAGTCCAAAATTCAGCTGTTCCCCATCTCAGCCCAGAAAGCAGGTAGAACAAGTTTTGTGGTGCCTTTCAGCTGCCTACCGGGGTAGTGTAAAAACTACCAACAGAACTCCTTTCTGGCACCTTCCCCGGTGGAGTTGTGCATGGGGTGTGTTTTGAACATTCTGTCACCAGCAGAGTCCAAAATTCAGCTGTTCCCTATCTCTAGCCCAGGAAGCAACTAGAACCGGTTTAGTGGTGCCTTTCAGCTGCCTACCAGGGTAGTGTAAAAACTACCAACAGAACTCGATTTTGGCACCTTCCTCGGTGGAGTTGTGCATGGGGTGTGTTTGGAACATTCTGTCACCAGCAGAGTCCAAAATTCAGCTGTTCCCCATCTCTAGCC